>NW_019263396.1:323114-325492 GCF_002742605.1 Olea europaea var. sylvestris
GATTCTCTTAGCCTTACCTAGGTCTTTCATGTCAAATTCACCACTTAATTTTGTTTTTATGTCATTTATCCACTTAGAGGATGATCCAATCAAAATCATGTCGTCCATATAGAGCAACAAAAACAGATAATTATCATCAGTCTCATTGTATTGAAAGTACAGGCAGTGATTAAATTTACTTCTTTGAAACCCTATAGTGAGTACAAAGGAATCAAACCTCTTGTACCACTGTCTAGGAGATTGTTTTAACCCATACAAGGATCTTCTCAAAAAACACACATAATTAGGTTTTGACTTATCCTTAAAACATTTTGGTTGATTCATGAAGATTTGTTCATCAAGCTCACCATGTAAAAATACAGTTTTTACATCAAGTTGTTCAAGTTTCCAGTCAAAGTGTGCAACCAATGTTAGCATGACCCTAACAACTGGTGAGAAAATCTCATTATAATCAACGCCCTTCTTTTGTTTGTAACCTTTAACCACTAACTTAGTTTTAAACCTTAGGGGTTCCGAGCTACTTGTACCTTGCTTAACCTTAAAGACCAATTTGCAATCAACGATCGATTTGTTCTTAGGCCTAGGTACTAGCTCCCAAGTATAATTTTTTTCTAGAGAACTCATCTCTTCTTTCATTTCCTTAAGCCACTCATTAGATTGATCACTACCTATCGCCTTTTCAAAGGTTTTTGGCTCTTTATCAACTAATTCTTCATAACTAGCATGGGCGAAAGCTAATTCATATTCAAAATCGAACCTTCTAGGTTCTCTCATTTGTCTCCTCTCTCTATCCCTAACTAAATTGTAGTTGGCTAAATGATTTTCTTCCTCATAGTGCTCTTCTATCACTACTTCGTTACTATTCTCCACCTCAGGTTCCTAAACCTGAATCTCCACCTCATTAGGAGCAGTTGGGGTAGGTGTACTGAGTTTTCCTAACTTCACCTTAAACTGGTCTCTCTCTCTCTCTTCACCTGGTTCAGTTTCACTTTCAGGTTCGATTTTCCCTTTAATACACGACATCTCATTCTCGTTAAACGTGACATATCTACTTATGATGATCTTAACCCCTTTTTGGCTTCTATCTCATAACCTATAACCCTTAACACCCTCGGGGTATCCTAGAAAGGCACACTTCATAGCTCTAGGTTTCAGCTTTCCCTCACTCTGATGAGAAAAAGCAGTACAGCCAAAAGTTCTAAGCATAAAGTAATCACTCAGTTTACCCAACCATCTCTCATGCGGAGTATCACCATTCAATGCAGCAGAAGGAGTCAAATTAATCAAAGAACAAGCAGTCATAACAACCTCACCCCAAAATGACTTGGGAACACCAGAACTTAACATCATGCAACGTACTTTATCAAGTATGGTCCTATTCATCCTTTCTGCTACCCCGTTTTGCTGGGAAGTGTAAAGAATGGTCTTATGTCTAGTTATGTCGTTTTCTTTACACATACTATCAAATTTCGTATTGCAGAATTCTAGGTCGCTATCTGTCCTTAAAATTTGATTTTCTTGCCAGTTTGGTTTTGGCACTTATCTCTTCCAGTTATTAAAATTATGAAAATCTAAGATTTATCTTTCAATAGATAGACCCACAATTTCCTAGTATAGTTATCGATAATAGACAAGAAATACCTATTCCCAGCCGATGTGGGATTACTAGCAGGACCCCACGGATCAGAATGCACATATTCAAGCATGCCTTTAGCTCTATTAACACTCGTGGAGAACGAAATTTTATGATACTTACCAAGCACACAATGATCACAAAATGACAAATCTAATGCACAGTCATTACCAAATGCACATTTTTCATTAAGTAGTTTAAGTCCCTTGATACCTACGTGAGCAAATCTATTATGCCACGTGTGCGTGATCAATCTTGGCAGAAGAGATAAAGGAGTTCAAACCTCTAATCACTTCCCCAATAGTGATATAGATATCATTTTTCTTAGTTCCCTTAATGGAAACTAAAGCACCCTTGATCATTTTTAGCATACCATTTCTAATTTTCCTAGTGAAGTCATCATTTTCAAGTCTCCCTACTGAAATCAAATCCTAGACAATTCAAGAATATATCTAACATCCTTTAATGTGTACACAAAACTCGTGTCAAATTTTATGTTTATGTCACCAATTCCAGTAATAGTATAGGCAAAGTTATTACACAGCACAACATGCCAAGCATTAGATTCATGCAAGTTATCAAATCAATTCTTTTCAGATATCACATGAAAAGATGCACCAGAATCAAGTATCTACTCATGAATGCGGGAATTAGCAGTTACATTTAATTCAGCAGTGTATGCAGCTGGACTTGTAATCATATAGACCTCACCACCATTTATATCAGAAGTAGATGCTAACACATT
>NW_019263396.1:325700-348591 GCF_002742605.1 Olea europaea var. sylvestris
TATTTTGCCTAAATTGAGTTCTACCCCGCATCATATGTACTTCACCATTCCTTTTATCATGTTTTTCAGCCTTAATTTCCATTTCTTTACTTCTAAGGGAATCTATGACAATTTCAGGTGTTAACGTGTCTCTGCCATACTTAATGGCATTCTTAACTTCATTATAGGAATCAGGGATTGCATCGAGCAAAATTATAACCTTATAAGTTTCGGACACAGTTTCATCACAATTAACTATGTCTTGCACCAGTTTGTTAAACACGTCTAGATTGTCATCAAGATCCTTTGAAGAATCCATTTTGAAACTGAAAAAACGTTCAAGTAGGTAAAGCTTATTAGGTGTAGACTTAAGCAAATACAAGTCTTCTAATTTTTTCCAAAGTTCTTTGGTGTTTTTTAATTTACCCACCTTTCTTAAAATAGCGTCAGACAAGTGTAAAATAATTGAGGTATAAGCAAGCTCATCGGCTTCTTCTTTTTGTTCTTGTGAAAAATCAGTTGAAAAATTGCCTTCAATGGCTTTTGAAATTTTTTGTTGGACTAAATACCCTTCATTTTTTGTTGCCAAATAGCAAAGTCACCATTTCCATTAAAAATTCCCAAATCAAAACTATGAGTTGTCATCTTCACACAATAGCCAAAAATGCACAAACCACAATCAAACCATACAAAGTAGTCCCAGGGGTCACAATAATATACTCCGTTCTAGATTCCCAGGGTTTCGTAAGACTTGCGGTCTTAGATCAAGGGAATGTTCGAAAGGGTAAAGTCACGGTATTTCTAACGGAATAAGTAAGCAGCGGAAATAACAATGCAGCAAAATACGTCTAGCAGATAACTAGTGCCACAATAATTTTGATCACCAAGAATTACAAAACTGATTTTAAACCCCAAAAACAAATACTCAATCAAAAGGATCAATTAAGAGCACATAACCCTAATTCTAGCACAAGCAATGGTTGCCAAGCAATGACAACCCCCAACCTATTGTCACCTCACACGGTGACGCGCTAATGCTGAAAAATTAACGGGTTAAGCCAATTTACCAGAGCGGACGTGTCTGAGTCCGTATTATCGAGAGAGATGCGAATCTACTGCTTTAGGACCGCAATCTTGGCCTAAAGTAATTCAGTAGATATATGCAGATTCAACCGTCGATCCACCGGGGGCAAAATTGTCCAACTTTTTCTGTATAGCCTGAAACAGAAAATAAACAGTGTCAGTGCGTTCAGGGGAATAAAATAAGCAAATTGCCCGAAGGAAGCTCGCCCGGAACCGCCGTCGGAGCTCCACGCACCGCCGCCGCCACGCGCCACAGCCGAGGGAGCGCCTCAGCCTGCTGAACCTGGATATGGGTTCGGTTTCGCCGGAAAGTGGCTGGATTGGCCGGAAATCAAGGTTGCATCCGCGGTTCCTCAATCCCAAAACGCAATTTGCCGCCGGTTTTTGACAAATTTCAGGCCGGGAAAGCTTCAACTAGCTCTGATACCACCTGTAGGACCGAATTCCACAGCCAAGCAGTGTAAAACCGGGCTCAGTTTACCAAAAAACATCGACACCATTCCTTGAGACGACTCCAATACCACCTTGTGCCACCACGGTCCGGTTGCTATGGATATGGGAAGAAGAAGGCCAAGAAAATACCCACAATATATCAACCACAAAGGTCACAGAGAGGGAGGGAAGAAACGGCCGAGAGAGAGAAGCTCACAAAGAGGGTTTTTCCTCGTTAATTGTGTTGATGTGCTAATCAATCATTAGGCCGAGGCCGATTGATAATAAACAACCGAGGTTACATCATCGCCCGGGGAGGTCGTTTGACAACAAAATTGCCTAACAATGATGATGATAAAAACAGCATTACTTTTCAAAATAAAAAATGGTTAGCAAATCATAATTAAAAAAATTTAAAAATGTGACCAAAAAAAGATTGCATCAGCTATTTGATTAGCAGAAGAAACATTGAGCAACACGAAGAGCACCTTTTGAACTTGATCTCAAATAAAGTGGAAATCTATAGCAACATGCTTCATTCATAAGTGAAAGACAGTATTAGAACATAATTGATTGGCCCTAATATTATTGCAATAAATTACTAGACAACAAGAGAGCTTAATACCAAGATCAGATAATAGATAGAAATCCAATTCAGCTCTGTAGTAGTGCTGGCAACAAAGCAATACTCTACATCAATTGATGATCTTGCTACAGTTCCTTGCTTTTTAGATCTCCAGGATGCAGAATTCTGACCAAGATAAACAACATAAGCACCTGAGGAAGAGAGGTCATCTTTGTCTCCGACTCAATCAGCATCAGAAAAGCATCCAAACTGAGAGATGAATTAGGAAAAATTTGCAAGCCATCATCAATTATACCAGACAAGTAACATAAGAGTCATTTTGATAAAGGCCCAATTTTCAATTGTTTGTCGAAGCATATTATGATAGTTTGTGTTGAGAAATTAATTGTTCAAAATCAACAAACGAACAATGAGGTGTGTGGAAACAAAACAAAATGGAGACCCCAAATTATTGGTCCATGCGACCTTGCATGGCCATCACCCAAGAATTTGGGAATGTCGCATGGTATATTTATAGTGACTGTTAGTAGCTGTTTTTTAATATTACAGATTTGAATTTGGTTACTTTTCACTTGATTTTTGGCACCATTTCAAGCACATGGACAATGCTTATATATAGAGGAGCCACGTTTAAGGGAAAGATGTTAGAGAAAAATCTTGTAAACCATACATTGCTCCACAAATAATCAAATCTAGGTTTTCTTTCATATTCGTATATCTTATTGTGTTCTTCGAGATTTTGGAGAATTTTACTTTGTGTTTTGGTAAAATTCTTTACAATCTTTGTTATAATCTTTCAAACCATTTGCCAAAATACCCTTAAACATCTCATAAAACACCGGAGAAGGGACAAATAATGTTTGAGGACAACGATCCTGCATTCGAGCTTTTGTTGTTGTTCTTGACAATTTACTAATTTCTTCATCTTATTTGCTGCATTTTTTTTATTTTTTATTATTTATTTATTTTTCGTTATTCCTGTTGTATCTTCTCCAAATCCCTATTATTTTCAACAATCTCAAATGTTATTTCTGCAATGGAGAGTGAGACAACAATGAAAACAATCAAACTTATGAATCAAGACCCGGAGCGGTTGGATCGATTCGATGGCACCACTTGGTGGCAAGACAAGTTGAAGTTTCTCCTTACTGTATTAAAGATCTTTTATATTCTAGATCTAAATTTGGCATTATTACTGGAACCACAAATGGAGAGACCAAAATAATTAAGGCCGAAAGACAAAAATACCAAGAAGATGAATTGATTTATCATGGTCACATACTCAGTGCGCTGTCGGATCATTTGTATGATTTATACACTAGCACAACATTGGCGAAAGAAATCCAGGAATGCATTGGAAAGTAAGTACAAAGCGGAAGATGAATGTACTAAGAAATTTTTATTTCAAAGTACTTTGACTTTAAATTCTTAGATAATATTCCCCTATTTCCCCAAGTGCATGAATTACAAGTAAATGTCAACAAACAAAAGGCGGTAAAGATTGAAATCCCAGAGACCGTTCAAGTGGGGGCTATAATTGCTAAACTCTTGGGACTTGAAAAGGATACCAGAAGAAGATCATGCATAGTTCCAAAAATTATTATTTGGAACAATCGCAAAAGTACCTTCGTATTGAGAAATAATCCAGATTGCGTCTATTTTCTATAGCACTTGTTTCAGTGGAAAGTTGATGAAAACTTCAATTGAATGACCCTGAAAGTATGGCCTTAGCTTCCTTGACGCGGTAACAAGGAAGAGTGCAAGCTTTTCCATGTCTGGATAGTGTCTCTCTACTGGCAGCAAGGTTTTGCTGATGTAGTACACTGGCAGTTGGCGTGCCTCTTTTTTCCTGATGAGCACTGTACTGACTGCTTCGTCGAAACTGCCAGATAAAATAGGATTGTCTCGAGTGGTTTAGGTTTAGATAGTAGGGGTGCTTTTCCCAAGTGCTTCTTCAGTACTTGGAAGGCTGCCTCCCATTTTTCGGTCCATTGGAATTTCTTCCCCTACTTCAGAATCTTGAAAAAGGGTAAGCTCTTATCAGTGACTTTGGAGATGAAGCGACTGAGTGCAGCAATCCTTCCATTAAAGCTTTGCACCTCTTTTGACTTTTAGGATGACTTCATCTCTAACAAGGCCTTTATCTTCTCGGGGTTTGTCTCAATCCCTCTTTGATTCACAATGTATCCCGAAAATTGACCCGACGCTACTCCAAAGGTGGACTTCAGTGGGTTCAACTTCATTTTGTACTTCCTCAAAATTTGAAAAGTGTTGTGGAGATGACTTACATGATCCTTTGCATGGAGGCTTTTGACTAGCATATCATCAATGTGGAGATGACTTACATGATCCTTTCTAAAGCCAATGCTGTGGAAAAATTTGAATCGCCTGTGAAATCCAACAAGAGGAAGCCTTCGAGGAACTTTAACAAGTTCAAGAAGAAGACAAAATGAGGTTATTTTGTGTGTGAAAAATCTGGACACTATGTAAAGGATTGTAGACACCGAAAACAAAACAATTCTGAGGGTAAAGTGAATTTCATCCAAGAGAATAAAATTATAGCCACCGTAAGTGAATACAATCAAGTGAAAGGTTTTCAGGTGATGGTATGATACTTGTGCTACTGTATGTGATAAATCTTTATTCGAAACATATCATGAGGTGGATGGAGATCAAGAGATTCAAATTGGTAATGAAGTTCGGTCCAAGGTCATTGGAAAAGAAAATGTTGATATCATCTTCCCTTCCAGGAAGACCATTACGCTAACAAATGTACTACACGTTCTTGATATGAATAAGAACTTAGTTAGTGAAAATCTCTTAGAAAAATCGAGCATTAAAAGTGTATTTGAGTCCGGTAAACTTGTATTGTTCCTTAATGAAAAATTTGTTGGTAAAGACTATTCTAGTAAAGGAACCGTCAAACTTTGTACCGTTGACAAGGAAATGAATAAAACTAATTTTGCTTATGTTATGGATTTATTTTCATTATAGCATGCTAGAATAGGTCATATTGGTATAATACTATGAATCGTATGAAAAAATGTGACTTGACTTCATATGATGAAAATAATGAATATAAATGCAAGAAGTGGTAGAATAAAAAACAGTTTAGAAATCTTATCAAAGTGTGAAAATGACCTCTAGTATCTTAGAACTTATTCATACTTATATATGTGAAATGAATAGCATGCTAACCAGGGGTAGAATACACGTATGTTTATTTAATGAAACACAAATACAAGGCTTTTCTCATGTTTAAAGTGTATAAGAATGACTTTGAAAATCATTTAGGAAAGAAATTAAAATCTTAAGAAGTGATAGAGGTGGTGAATATTTTTCCAGAGATTTTAACTTGTTTTGTGAATAACATATCATAATTTACCAATGTTCTATACTTAGGACACCCGAACAAAATGGTTTGACTAAAAGAAAAAATAAAACCTTAGTTGAAATGATTAATGTCATACTTATTTATGCTAAGTTACCATTTAATTTGTGAGGTGAAACTTTATTAAATGCATGTGGGGTACTTAGTAAGATTCCTTCAAAACATACAAAGGTTTCTCTTTATGAATTGTGGAATGTAAGAAATGGATACTTCAAAGTGTGGGGATGTCTTGCTTATTGTAAGAAGATGAACCCTAATAGGACTAAATTGGGTTCAAGAGGTATTAAATGTGCCTTTGTCAGATATGCGAATAATAGCAAATCTTATAGATTTCTGAACTTAGAGACCAATGTGATTATTGAATCAAGTGATATAGAGTTCTTTGAAGATTCGTGATCTTCGGAAAATGAATTAAAGAAAAATCTTGAAAATATCCCTAGCCCAAGCGGAACATGTGATGAATTGTCGTCTAAAGATATTGATCAGTCTAGTGAACCACAAAGAAATAAGAGAACTCAAGTTGAAAAGTCTTTTGGATTGGATGAAATTGATTCTCAACTTAACTCCTTAGTAGAGAGAAATGAGTTGAATGTTGTAAAAAAAAATTCATTTTATTTTACAAGTGGAAATCGATCTTAAAACTTATAAAGAAGCTATGGCTTCTCGTGATAGCATTTTCTGAAAGAAGATGTAATTAAGGAGAAAATGGATTCGATAATGTCTAATAATACTTGAAAACTTGTCGATTTACCACTGGATCCAAACCTATTGGATGTAAATGAGTATTTAGGAGGAAATATAAAGTTCATGGCTCTCTAAATACTTTTAATGGTAGATTGGTAGTCAAAGATTATCGATAAAAGGAAGGAATAGACTATTTTGATACTTATGCACCGGTAGTTAAAATAACATCGATAAAAATATTATTCGTTTTAGCTTCGATACATGACTTGTATGTTCATCAAATAGATGCCGAGATGACATTTTTAAATGGGGATCTCGATGAGGAGGTCTATATGGAATAACCCAAAGGGTTTGTTCTACCAGAAAATGAACATAAGGTGTGTAAGTTGGTAAAATCGTTAAACGGTTTGAAGTAGGTACCTAAGAAATTGCATGGAAAGTTTACTTAGCAATAATATCATTCAGGTTTAAATATAATAGCGTAGATAGATATTTATATTATAAAAAAGGTGATGATTATCCGATATTTATATGCTTATACGTTGATGACAAGTTGATAATGAGTAATCATATGGACGGTATAGAAGAAATGGAGAGGTTTCTATTTTGGACAAGTGGATACTATTTTAGGTATCAAAGCCACAAAGACTAGTGGGGGTCACTATCTAAATCAATCACATTATATTGAGAATGTGATAACAATTTCAAACATTTGAACATAAAATAGTATAGTAACCCGATTGATCCAAGTTCAAAACTTGTAAAGAATGATGGAATGACGATTGCTCAATTGGAATATGCTAGTGCTATAATGAGTCTTATGTATACAATTCAATGCACAAGATCAGACATAACCTATGCAATAACTAAACTTAGTAGGTTTACTAGTAATCTAAGCAATGATCATTGGAAGGTCATTGTGAGAGTTCTTGAATACTTAAAGAAAACCAAGAACTTAGACCTGCAATATACTAAATTCCTAGGGATATTAGAAGGATTAACCGATGCTAGCTGGATATTTAGAATGGGCGAAAGTAAATCCACCTCGGGTTGAATAATCACTCTAGGAGGAGGTGCTGTTTCTTAAAAATCAAAGAAACAAACATGCATAACACATTCGACCATGAAATCTGAATCTGTAGCACTATTGGAAACCGGGAAAGAGTCTGAATGGCTTAAAGATCTTTTATATGAGATACATTTGGGAACGAAGAATATTTTTTCAATATCTATCATGTGTGATAGTCAAGCCATGGTAGTAAAAGCATATAACGAAGTACAAAATGGAAAGTCTATAGACATATGAGTCTAAGACATGACTATATAAGAAAATTAATCAAAGGTGGAATAATTTCTCTAAATTATATAAAGTCAATTAATAACTTAGCGGATCCGTTAACTAAACCACTAAATTGAAATTTAGTGGTGTCTACTTCGAGTAGGATAGTGTTGAAACTCCTTAATTGAAAATGTCCACTAATGATGGCAACCCTACCTATCATTACTCAAAAGGTAATTCACGAGTTTAAATGGTAACAACAAGTCATTCGATATGTGGATAGTTGCAGCATTATACAAATCCGTGACGACTCTATCCTAGTTAAAATAATGCTTGTTGTTACTGAAGTGAGGGTTGATCTTTGAGCTCTTAATGAAGTTCAGCACTAAAACACAAGTACCTATAAAAGTAACAAAGGTACTGAAAGAACTTCATCCAGATGAACTTTGAGGTGGTGCTACCTTAATTGAGGTTGGAGTTTTTCTCGTAAAAGTTTATCAAATAGGATGAGCGCAAGACCATAATAATGCTAAGCGAATTATGAGAAACTTGAGAACACGTGGTATTCGTATGCGTGTTATTACCGGTATTATCACATGGAATAATTAGTTCAAAGCTTCAAACTACCTTTAATTCTGACTTTACTTTGCTGAATTACAATATAGTTAGATTCAAATCGAAAGATATCTAATTCTTATGCATGATTATCATATACTTTGAATATGAGATCTTGTTAATTTTATACAAGTGGGGGATTGTTGAGAAATTGATTGTTCAAAATCAACAAATGAACAATGAGGTATATGGAAACAAAACAAAATGGAGATCTCAAATCATTGGTCCATGTGGTTGCATGGCCATCACCCGAGAATTTGGGGATAGTTGCAAGGTAAACCATGCGACCTCATGGCTTTAAATCATGAGGTCGCATGGTACATTTATAGTTAGTAGCCTTTTTTAACTTTATGAATTTGAATTTTGTGACTTTTTACTCGATTTTTGGTACTATTTCAAGCACATGGGCAAGGTTTATATATAGAAGAGTCATGTTCAAGGGAAAGATGTTATAAAAACATCTTGTAATTCATACATTGCTCCACAAATAATCAAGTCCTATTTTTCTTTCATATTCATATATCTTATTGTGTTCTTCAAGATTTTGGAGAATTTTACTTTGTACTTTGATGAAATTCTTTACAAGACTTGTTATGATCTCTCAAACCATTTGTTAGAATAGCATTAAGCATCTCATAAAATATCGAGAAAGGGCAAACAACGTTTGAGAACAGCGATTCCATGTTCGAGCCTTCATTGTTGTTCTTGACAATTTACTAATTTCTTCATCTTGCTTGCTACAATTTTTTGTGTGTGTTATTCCTGTGGTATCTTCTCTGAATCTCTATTGTTTCCAACAGTTTGTTTTCAGCAAATATGATATCTGGCTTGGTTATTAGTAGATATTGAAACTTCCAACCGGTATTCTATACTCAATTTGATCAAGTAAGGATGAGCTCAAGTTCAACATTAGAGAAAGACTAGTTTGTAGACGAGTGAGAACGGACTTGGCTTCTTGCATGCGTGAGTGAGGGAGAAATTCCATAATATAATGCATCTGAGAAACTAATGCATCATTTTTGTTTGGGATAATCTTTATACCCAAAAATTAATTTGGTACCCCAAGATCTTTAGTAGAAAATCAAGGACCAAGATAAGCTATAAAATCATGAACGAATGCATCATGTTCTTGAGTAATAATTAAATCGTCAACATATACTATGATATAAAAAATGTGATGATTAGCAGTGTACACTAATTGAGAGGTACCGGTGTGTGAGTTCTTAAAGCCATAATGAAGAAGAAAGGTTCAAAGTTTTTAATACGAGTCCTCGGGGGCTTGTTTAAAGTCATAAATAGCCTTTCTAAGCTTACATACATATGAGGGTTTGTCTTGATCAACTAGATACGGTAGTTGAGCCAAGTAGATATTTTTCGAATATGTGACATCAAAGAAATGCGTTGTTTATGTTAAGTTGACGCAATGACCAACTAAGACTCTAGGGCTCGGCACAGTCCGGTTCGGTTAGATTCTAACGAGAATTGAATTGGGCCTGAAATTTTTGGGTATTTAGTAACTAGAACTATTAGATCCAAATTTAATTATGGAATCGTTCGGGTTTAGTTTCATTCGATTTAGTTCGATTCCATTCGATTTTAGGCTCTATATTATAATTAATTCAACTAATGATATGTTCAACCTTATCTCTTACAAATAACGTAATCAAATCTTATGTGTCTTTTGCGTTTCTCTTTACTGAGTTCTTCATAGATTTGATTATGAAAATCACACTAAGAGGATGATAGCGAGCTTGCAATAATAAAAAAAGGCACCCTCGAGCTTCAATTCGATTTCTCCAGAATGGTAGAAACGATACTATGGTAGATAACATATTTGGGTAAATTTAGGTCAATTTGATTAAGTTGGGCCTGGATTGAAAATAAAAAAAAATAGGAAAATCATATTTTTGGTTGGCAAAATTTATTTAGAGAAAATAAAATAATTTGACTTATTTAAAATAAATAAATTAAAAAAATTAGGAAGATTTGATTCTTATTCGGTTCTTGATTTAGAACTAAGAATCGAATCGAATCCATCGATTCTCGATTCAAATACTCGTTCAGATATTTAACTTAAGAAGAACAACTTGGTTCGATTTGGTTCAGGTTCGGATCAGGAATTTTGCCCAGTCTTACAAGACTCACACTATACTAAGAACAACATAAACTTTAGTTTGTTTAACAACAAGGTTGAACGTGAAATGATAATTTATTCCAGGGCATTGATGAAACCTTTTTGCAGTCGAAAGAGCTTTAAATCCATCAATAGAGCCACCGGATTTTCATTTGCTTCTAAAAACCCACTTATATCCTACAACTTTTTTATGGGAATCATGTGAACAAGTTCCCATATTCCGTTCCTTACTAAAGCTTCCATGTTCCACTCACTGTAAAGGCTTCTGAATGTTATTCTTGGCTCTAGTGGTCATTCTATGAGTGGTTTGTGGAAGGGTTTGGAGGGTTTAATATTTAGTGAAAGTTGCTGAGAATTGGTGTGTAGAGTGTAAAAACCACGACCACCAAGGCTTTACTGAGCTCAGTTTACCAATCAATCGACGCCACAAAAATCAACAACCTAAAACTCCCAAATGGTTCCTTCACTTACGGTTCTTATGGATTATCCACCAAGGAGGCCACAGAAGAAGTCAATATCACACAAGGATCAAACCACAAAGGCAATAGAGGTGAGCTAATCGAGAATGGACAGGGGAGTGAATAAGAAGAGGCAGCCGTAAGTTCTTGTGACATGGAGGTAGAGGAGAGACGAGCCATTTAACAAAATAGAATGGTCATATAAGGTAAGTAAGCTTAAGGTAAAGTAGCGGCCCAAAGGTCCAACACAAGGATAATTGGCTACTAAAATGGGTACCATTATTTAGTTATGCAAGTAAGTGGGAGATGGGCCATGAACAATGCTAATAAATTATGCTTCGAATGGCCCACACAAATTGGGGTTGGGTTGTCCCATTTGAAGCCTCGATATAATGTTCAGTCATTTGGTCTAGACCGACTGAAAATAAAACTGATTTAATATCACAGCTCGGGGAGGTCATTTGACAATAATTCACCTAACATGGTGGGAGTCAAAGGTTCACGTGAGGGTGGTTTAAGTGAGGTTATGGTCCATGAAACTTCACTGGGGCCTGTAGATAAACTTCTTCTACAGATGCTGTAATGAGTGGTGAGACCAATGATGTTGGTGAAACTCAAAATAGGGGTGGAATACAAGTGGTGATGGTGTTTGTTGAGGACGAGGTGGTTTATTGGAAAGATGAGTGAATGGAAATACAAATCAAAAAACTTAACATGTCGAGAGACATATGCTTTGGAAGTTGGGGGATCAAAACAATAATATGCACTTTGAGTCCAAGAATATGGAAAGGAAATCAAGTTTATGAAAGGAGTAGGGTCGAAGCTAGGGATAACACAATTATCCAAAAATTCTTAGTTTGAAGTAATTAGGAGTAGTTCTAAATATCGGTTCATATGAAGAAAATAAATAGAATATATGTAGGAAATAGAAGTGGACTTAGGAGGAGGAAATGATTTTCTATTGGATTGTGGACTTATTTTCAACTCAAGATTACATAGGTATTTGTAGGACTTCCTATTACATAAGTTCATCCCCTCAATTTAATTCTACTACATACACAACACTTTACTAGGTACACATTAATTAACAATACATGCATACATGAACCACAATTAACTAGGTACATATTAAATACATGTATTTCAAACTCCTAAATTCATTCAACTAAATTAAATAGGTTAAATGCATGTTTATTTTTCTAACACCCCCCTTAAACATGACTTTTACATACTCCAAGCAAACTTCTTAATGCCTTGAAAGTATTAAATTTGAGAGCTTTGGTGAGAATATCTCCAATTTGGTCTTGCGATTTCACAAAATTAATCTCCTCTACCTTGTTTGCAATGCATTCACGCACAAAGTGATATTTGGTATCTATATGCTTGCTATATTCAAGAAATAACGGATTCTTTGCTAAAGCAATGGTTGATTTGTTATCAATATTTACTTCAGTAGGCTCTCTTTGTGCAAAATGAAGCTCATTCAGCAAATTCCTTAGCCAAACTGCTTGTGTAACACAAGAATTAATAGCAATATACTTAGCTTTACAAGTTGACAGAGTAACAATTGGTTGCTTCTTTGAGCTCTGGGTAAAAGCTATGTTACCCATGTAAAATACGAATCCGCTGGTGCTCTTTCGATCATCAATCTCGCCACCCCAATCACTATCACTAAAATCTCTAAGTCTGAAAACATTAGAGGCATAATAATGTAACCCGAAACCAAGAGTACCTTTAATGTAACGTAAAATTCTCTTTGCAGCTTTCAAATGTGTTGTCATTGGAGCCTCCATATAATGACTAACCAATCCTAGTTAAATATCTCGGGCTTCCAACTAAGCTTCGAAACAAGGTTGGATCTACCTTTGCACCATCATCATATCTAAAAAGTTTGATGTTACATTCTATTGGAGTGTTAACTGGATTGCAATTACTCATGTTGAATTTTTGGAGAACTTTTTTTGCATAATTTTCTTGTAAGATGAAAATGCCTTCCTTTTTTTGCTTCACTTCTATCCCAAGATAATATGACATAAGTCCTAAATCTGTCATCTCGAATTCACATCACCTTTTTCTCTTGAATTCTTCAAACATCTTTGAATTGCTGTTTGTAAAAATTAGATCATAGACATACAGGCAAACAATCAGAACTCCATTATCATTCACCTTAATGCAAAGAGCATGCTCACAAGGACACTTGGTAAAGCCATTCCCTTGAAAATATTTATTAATTCTACAATTCCAAGCTCTTGGTCCTTACTTTAGTCCGTAAATAGCTTTCTTCAATTTCAACACTTTGTCCTAATTTCCTTTTATTACAAAGCCCGGGGGGTTGTTGCACATAGACATTCTCTTCAAGATAGCTATTGAGAAAGGCTGACTTGACATTCATTTGGAAAATCTTCTACTTGTTTTGAGTAGCCAAAGAAATTATCAGTCATATTGTCTCTAATCGAGCTATTGGAGTGAAAATTTCTTCATAATTTATGCCTTGAAACTGTTTGTATTTGTATCTTTCCATCTTTCCTTTTGAATTTTTCTTAGTTTTGTATACCCATTTAACTACGATGGCAGCATGACCCTTGGGAAGGGTTGTTAATTCCCAAGTGTTATTCTTCTTAATTGCTCCAATTTCTTCATTCATGGGTTTTCTCCATTTCTCATCCTCAACAGCTTCATTAAAACCTATAGGCTCAATATTTGCAAATAGATAGAAGAAAGTAATATCATCTGAAAAACCTAACGTTCGACCCAACTAACACCTAGAGGGGGTGAATAGGTGTTCATGCGGAATTAAAAAACTTATCAATTAATTCATGCAACAAGTCACAAGAATTAAAGTTTGTCCAGATTCATTCACATGTCTTAATTACCTATGTTGAATTACCGGTAACAATAAATAAATTAAAGCAATAAAAGAACACAACGAATGTTGACGGAGAAACCCCAACTGGGTAAAAACTCCGGGCACAACCCAGTAGAGATCCACTATTTGTAGAAGGTAACTTACAGTACGTCAGAACAATTGATCCCCTCAATTTTCTGACCTCCTTACTATTTGAGAACAAGACTCTCCTGGATCTAGCAGATCTGTGCTACCATCCCAGCCTTGTATGACTTCTACTTCCCGTGAATCGTTAAGCACTCCCGCTCTTCAAGCAAGTTCTTCCCGGATCTTCAATCTGAGGATCTTCTGGAAGTTTTATAGGATTTAGAGAAGGTGGTGTTTTGGTGTTTCAGGGTGTGATGTTTTTCTGCAAAAGCCAAGGATTTTTAATCTGAAAAGTTTAGAAGATTGTTTGGCCTTTTGAACCTTGGTGTGAAAGATATAAAGGATTAATCTCCAAGGAATATGAAAGATTAAAGAAAAGTTTTTCAACAAAAGCTTTTCGAGGATTTTGATCTCCAAGGATTTTAGAGAGAATCAATAATATGGCTTCAATGTGTATTTCCTCGATGTTCAACTCGAAGGAGACGAATGGTATTTATAGGGCTCAACATATGGTCTTGTGGAGCGTCAAAAATTCGCGAGCTTTTAAATTTAATGTTGTCCAGATAAATAGGTCGCTCGAGCGAGGGACCAGCGTGACTCGAGCGACGTCCACTTCGCTCGAGCGACATGCTGGCGAGGCTCTAGCGACAGTGGTTCTGCAATCGTGGCTCGAGCGAGATCATGGCGTGACTCTAGCGAAATCTCGCGCCGTTTGCAACTTCGAGGCATCCATCACAACCCTAGACCTAGCCTTCAACACTTTGATTAATTGCAACTCAAGTCCCTGAACTATTGGACATTTGACACTTTGGTCCTTGACCTTACAATTATGACATTTTAATCCTTGACTTTACAATTATTACATTTTGGTCCTTGGTCACAGATTTGCCAATTACATATTTCCTAACAAACTCCCCCTTTGGCATTCTATGACAAAAACACATTTGATAGTCAAGGATGAAAATACATTGACTCCAACCTATCTACTATCTCTGCAATATCTTATTGATCCTGTTTCCTGAAAAGGCAAAACTCAAAATACCATGTGAAAACGCAAGTGAAATGGAAACAGTAGACATAGACAAGATATACATTATATATATCATTAACCAGATTAAGAAGCAATCACAATGTATGTTTAAAACACCAATAACAAACATTAAGATTGCAAAAACATCAAAAACTTAATCTAGTTAGAACATTGCATATACACTCATCAAGTTTATATCACAGTTATCAAAAATTAATTTACTCCAACCTACTCAAGTCAAATCAATCTAACTACGCTCAAATTACTCCCCCTTTTTGTCACAAAGGGCCAAAGAGGGCCAAAAAATCACAAAAAAAAGTAAGCTAAGAAGCAGCATCCGCAGTATCGGAAGAATCAGAGCCACTCTCAGCACTCGTGCTGGCCTCCAAATGATCTCGAATCCAGCGCAACTGACGCTGACAAACAGCAAGAGCACGGCGAACCGAAGTCATCTCAGCTGTCTGACGCTCCGAAGCAGCACGTAACCGCGTGATCTCAGCCAATATACGAGCCTGCTGCTTGATCAATGTAGTCATCGGACCCAAAAGAGGCACCAAGGGGTCAACTGGAAATGTAGCCACCCTAGGCACTGAAGTAGAAGCAGAGGGACTGGAAGAGCTAATCGGAATAGCAAGAGGAGGAGTGGAACGAGACGGAAGACAGACTCGAGAACCCCCAGTAAGAATATCAAATATAGGATCAAGGGGCTCGGAGGAATCAAAAACATCAAAAACTGCATCCGCAGTAGGAGCAGGAGCAGAAGAAGAAGAAGCGGGAATATGAGAGCGACTCTGATGTATAGTCTGCTGTCCAATCGGACGTCCAATGCGTCGAGTCGAGCTCTCAGGAAAAGAAGCACCTAAGGCTAAGGCTACCCGATGAATCAAACAAGCATATGGTAACCCAATCCGACCCCCAGGAGTACGAAAAGAAGCCAGAATCTGCTGGCAAATAAAACTAGGGAGGTCAATCGAATCCCCGCGAAGTAATGCATATAAAAATCGGGCCCGCCCCATAGGTAAAGAAGAAGTATGGGCAACAGGCCAAAGGTTCGTGCACACAATGCGCAACAGAACCTGGCGATCAGTGGGTAAAGACCCAGTGGCCATCGCCGTAGGCCCTCCGACAGACGGAGTGTTCAAAATCGTCGACCGAACTAGGGAGTCGGCCGGAACAGAAGAGGGTAAAATATAGGGGTATGTAGGATGGGTAATCTCAGGAATACCTAAAGCCCTAGCTAAGGCAGAAGGAGTAACCCTAAAAGTATGACCCCGTAAAAAAAATCGAAACGAGGACCCATCAATGTCATGGATGTTAGCATAGAATTCCTGGACAAGGAGAGGGGATGGAGGAGAGAGACCAACAAGTAAAGGCTCCCAACCCCTGGATACTAGAATGGCTGCTATCTCAACTGGTAGGTCAGAAAGGATTACCTCACGCTCCATGAGAACAGGGCGTAAGGAGAACTGGGACGTGAAGACCTCCTGAGCAGTAGCAGAAATGAACCTCGAACGACTGTATGAGGTCGAACCACTAGCAGGCTGGGAAGAGGGACGCGATCGCTTATGAGCCATCTGGCACGCGTAAAGAGGCAAGAAATGAGACATATGAATAATGCAAGTGAAGTGATGCAACGTGACATGACACACGTGCACATACATGAGCCTCAAACAAAGATGTATCGAAAAATGCGAAACGACCCTACGAGCATAAATAGCCTGTCTCGACACCCGACCAAGAAACCATGCACAAACACCATGAAGAAGAACCATGCAAAAGGGAAACAACAAAACATGTAAAAAAATCAAACCTAAATAGACTAAGGCATTTCATCGAGCATGTGGCGTGCGGTTCTTTGGCACAACTTTCCAGGCACGCAAGATACGTAACCCCGTACCCAATCACACAACCACAAACTAGGTAACATCCCGAACAATATGAAACAAACGGCATGCAAATCGGATTTATGGAATGCAAGAACCAACGCGATGAACTTCGATGAAAAACATAACTAACACAAGCAAAATTTCAACACAATTCTCACAATGCCATGGAAAATATAAATCCAACGTGAAACAAACTTCATGACAATGATGCTAAACAAGATATAGCCCAAGAATTTACGTAATAGAAGCAAAGAATCACGCAAAATGCAAAGAATTGAGGAAAAGAAAAAAAAACGAAAAAATAAAAACATGGAAAGTTTACCTCAATTGAAGTTCAAAAATGGAATTTTGATGTTGAAATGATCTGTAATAACGTCGTAACACTCAATTAACAATATGAACAGAAGAAATTCCAGAGGATTGTATGAAATTTGTGAAGAACTTGGAGAATTTTCAAACTGGAAACGCGAGAAATGAAGTTATATTTTCAAAAATAGCACCAAAATTTTGAATTCTTTAAAATATGGCATAACACTCTGAAAATTATGAAAATAGCCCTGAGTAACAAAATTTTAACGATGTGTAGCAAAATATGCAATCGAGCCCAAACATAAGCATGAAGACACACACCCGATACACAGCATATAGACAATTTGTAAGTCCACACATAGATCAAATAACTCGGGGAGGAAAGTGTATACAAAGCATCACGTGAAACGTGCTACGTAGTCCATGCAAGTTAGACTCAAAACCTTAAATTAGTGAGAAAGGACACATGAAAGCAACACAACAAAGGTATGTGTCGACCAAGTGACAGTCAAATCCAATGCCACGAGGACCTATATCAAATAATTCGATTGTCACACTTTTACTCCCCCTAACTGAAAGATCTCATTTTTTTTACACGCGAACATAAGTGCGATGCTATCCTCATTAGGCGACAAAGATGACCCCTGTAACGAACGTTGGGCCGGTGACTCCCAAGCCAGACGACCTTAGGGCACCAGGTTAAAAACCCCTCGGGCTTAATAGTTCGAGTCAAATAGGCCCCAAACATAGCAAAAGTTCGACAATATACAATAAATGTGGGGAAAGACATTATGATTAGGTGACACTCATCCTAGATCAAGTCAAATGGACACACAACCCCAATCATAGTAGACCACCATCCCAAGTCTCACCCATGCGGTCAAGACTCATTTACAGGACTATGGTGTGCACTGTGCAAAGGTGAATGACGAGCCATATACCCAAAACTCCACAGACAAAGTGAACTTAGATGGAACCTCAGAGTCGTACATATGATGAATAAAAGAGTACGAGTCTAAATGCACATGTCAGAGTCAAAGCATATAAGGCACATACATAATCAAAACCCCAATCAAATTTTTTTTTTATTGAAACACACAAATAAAACTCGCAAACTAAGACTAAACAAACACACAAACATGCAACACATATGCAATGTGATGAAGGTATGAATGTGTATGAACACATGATCAAATAGGTGAACTAACACCTACAGCCGACCGAAGCGATTCGAACCTCAACCCATCTAGCGGTTTTGTAAGTAGGTCAGCCAATTGATTCTCAGTAGACACATGGTCGAGGGAAACAACTTGTGATTCAACCAGCTCTCGAATGAAATGATGTCGTATATCGATGTGTTTTGTACGAGAGTGCTGAATGGGATTCTTAGAAATGTTAATCGCACTTGTATTATCACAAAAGATAGTCATAGTCCCTTGACTAATCCCATAATCACTAAGCATTTGTTTCATCCAAAGAAGCTGAGTACAGCAACTCCCTGCAGCTATGTATTCGGCCTCTGCCGTGGATAAGGATATTGAGTTTTGTTTCTTACTTAGCCAAGCTACGAGATTGCTACCCATGTAAAAACAACCCCCGGTCGTACTTTTCCTATCATCTGCATTTCCGGCCCAATCGGCGTCGGAGTATCCAGCCAAGTCAAGATTGGAACTCCTAGAATAGAAAATCCCTAGATCCGCAGTACCACTCACATATCGAATGATTCGTCTAACAGAACTTAGGTATGACTCTTTTGGATCTGCCTGAAAACGAGCACACACTCCTACACTAAAAGCAATGTCGGGCCTAGTAGCTGTAAGATAGAGAAGACTACCTATCATGCTACGATATAGGGAAGGATCTACACTCTTACCAGAAGGATCACGACCTAACTTCAAGCTAGTACTCATCGGTGTCCTAGTATGTTTCTTACTATCTAACCCAAATCTCTTAACCAAATCCCTAGCATACTTAGACTGTGAGATAAACAGTCCATCCTCTGTCTGACGTACCTGAAGTCCTAAAAAGTAGCTCAACTCCCCAACCATACTCATCTCAAACTCTCTCTGCAGACACTCAGCAAACTCAATCGCTAAAGACTCTAGAGGAGACCCAAAAATGATGTCATCGACATAGATCTGAGCAATGGTAAAGTTTTCTTCTATATGTCTAATGAATAAGGTCCTGTCTGCACCACCTCGAGAGAACCCATGTTCCTCAAGATAAGATGTGAGTCTCTCATACCAAGCTCTAGGAGCTTGCTTCAGACCATAAAGGGCTTTGTGAAGCTTGTAGACATAGTGGGGAAATTTTGGATCAACAAATCCCTTAGGTTGTTCCACATAAACTTCTTCCTGAAGAAGTCCATTCAAGAAGGCACTTTTAACATCCATTTGATGCAACTTGAACCCTAAGGTACATGCAACAGCCAGCAGAATCCTAATCGACTCAAGTCGTGCAACAGGGGCAAAAGTCTCATCAAAATCAATCCCCTCAACCTGAGTATACCCCTGAGCAACTAATCTTGCCTTATTCCTAGTAATAGTACCCTGGTCATCTGTCTTGTTCTTAAAGATCCACTTGGTACCGATCACATTGCAATTTTTTGGTCTGGGAACTAATATCCACACATTATTCCTAGCAAATTGATTTAGCTCCTCATGCATTGCATTTACCCAACACTCATCACTAAAAGCCTCTTCAACTTTCTTAGGCTCGACTTGAGACACATAGCTAGTGTATGCTAGATTATTCAATACTCTCCTACGAAGTCTCATCCCTTCATCTAGATCCCCAATGATATTATCCTTAGGATGGTTAGATTTAACCCTAGTTGATGGTTCCTTAGAATGTTTATCCAGAAGTGTTTCCTTTTCAGATGTTTCAGGCACAGGTAGTTCAGTAGGATCACTGGAAACCAAACGATCACCATCTTTATCACAATTTTTAGCACTCTCCCCCTCACTCACACCATCATCTATCACAACATTTATAGACTCCATCACCACACGGGTACGTGAGTTATACACTCTAAATGCACGACTATTCCTCGAGTACCCCAGGAAGATCCCTTCATCACTTTTTGATTCAAACTTACCCAAGCTCTCTCGATCCCGCAAAATGTAGCACTTACTCCCAAATATTCGAATATACTTAACAGTAGGCTTCTTACCCTTAAGAATTTCATAGGGTGTCTGATCAGTCTTGGGTCTAAGGTAGACTCTATTAACTATGTGGCATGCAGTGTTAATAGCTTCTCCCCAAAAGTGTAGGGCTAATTCCTTGCCATGAAGCATGGCTCTAGCCATATCCTGAAGGACACGATTCTTCCTTTCAACCACCCCATTTTGTTGCGGATGATAGGGGAAGAGAACTCCTGCATTATCCCTTCATCCATACAAAAACTCTCAAGGTTGAAGTTCTCAAATTCTTTTCCATGGTCACTACGCATCCTAGACACTTTGAGATTCAGTTCATTGCTAAGCCGTTTACACAGAGACTTAATAAGGTCACAAGCATCAGATTTTTCCCTAAGCAACTCTATCCAAGTAAACCTCGAAAAGTCATCTACAACGACAAGGATGTAGCGCTTACCACCTAAACTCTCGGTCCTAGAGGGTCCCATTAAATCCATGTGAATCAATTCCAGTGGTCTTTTGGTCAGAATTTTAGTGGTCTTCTTATGGCTCCCCTTAAGTTGTTTACCTAGTTGACATGGTCCACACACAGCATTTTTGCTAGGTCCTAACTTAGGCAGGCCATCTACCAATTCTTTCTTAGACAATTGTTCAAGACTCTTGTAATTCAAATGACCTAATCTTTTATGCCAGAGCTCACTTACATCAATTTTAGCGCTCCTACACACATAGTTAGAATTAGGTAGTACCCCATAACAATTGTCGGATGTTCTAACCCCTTCAAGGACTACCCCACCAGATGAATCATATACGGTACATCTCTTCTGCACAAAACTAACCTCAAAATCATCATCACAGATTTGACTGATGCTTAGCAAATTTGATTTTAAACCTTCCACATATATCACATTAGAAATCACAGGCAAGCCAAGCATTTGTACGGTACCTTTGCCGAGAATAGGTGCAGAGCCCCCATCTCCAAAAGTAACCATACCACCATTACATTCATCAAGAGTAGTAAACAAAGATTTATTACCACACATATGCCTAGAACATGCACTATCCAGGTACCACATATTAGAATTTTGAGCTTTTAATGCAACATTAGCAACAAGGCATTTCTCTTGACCTGATAGTCTATCTAAATCACCCTTTTTGACCCAAATCCTTTTAGGCGACAAGTTACTCTTAGTTAGCTTAGTAAGCATCTCAGTCAGATGACTAACCTGATTAGACAGAAAGCTAACCTGACTAGGAATGTTTTGACTTCTACGCTCATTGCCTAACTTGTAACATCTAGGCCTAGTGTGTCCTAGAGCACCACAGTGGTGGTAGGTGGGAATAAACCTAGGCTTAAAAGTACGTGTCTGAGGGTACCTGGTCCTAATGTTCTTACGTGATTGATGACTTTGTTCCCTAGGAATGCTCTTATCCTTACTTGGACTCCTAACCGTATTAGGCTTAGAGGCAGCCACGAAGACAGTCTTAGATGGTCCAGCAATAGTTGTATTACCCTCAACATATCCTAGACCTCTCTTGTCTCCCACTGGCTTATTCATTCCCAATAGGTTATCTAATTTCTTAGTTCCACTAATGAATGTCTGAAGATGGGCATTAGATTTTTCCAATTCACTAGTCAAACTCTTAACCTTGTCTTCCAATTTCTCATTGACACACTTCAACTCACTACCGCTCTTAAGTGACTCCTGAAGCTTACCACCCAGTTTCTCTTTTTCCCTTTCAAGTTCGTCAAGCTTTTTAAGTAGGGATTTATTGACCTTCTTTATTTTAAGACTTTCTTTAAACAGTTGTTGATATGCTTCTTGTAGGTCTATGTCATCCTCATCCTCATTCTCATTAACAGAATTATCATTTGATTGCTCTTCCTCTACCTTATCACTTTCCTTATCAGACTCACTCTTAACAGTAGCCACAAATGCCATATAATTTCCTTCATCATCACTACTGGAGGATTCCTACCTATCACTGGTCTCAAATTCATTATCAGTAAGTGAGACAACTAAGGCCTTTCCTTTCCCTTTTCTTTGATTTTTCTTATAGCTCGGACATTCATTCCTATAATGACCTATTCCTTGACACTCATGGCATCTAACCAAACGTGGCTTCTCACTAGACCCCTTATTGTTATCTTTCTCAATTTTATCTTTTGTGAATCTGCTAGGGGCTCCATTCTTTCTATCCTGAGGCTTTCTCCTATTGTTTAGGACTTTTTGGAATTTCTTGACAAAGTATGCGATTTCCTCATCCCTAAGTGACTCAGTGTCAGACAATTCACCTTCTTTATTGGATTTTAGGGCTATGGATTTTCCTTTCTTGTGTTGTGAGAGAGTAAGTTCATAGGTTTGCAAGGATCCTACCAATTCTTCGATCTTAACTTCATCTAGGTCCTTACTTTCCTCAATAGCAGTGACTTTAGGCCTAAATCTCTCAGGTAGGGATCTAAGTACCTTTCTCACTATCTTGGTCTCGGGAATTCTCTCACC
This sequence comes from Olea europaea var. sylvestris, assembly GCF_002742605.1. Classification (NCBI taxonomy): domain Eukaryota; kingdom Viridiplantae; phylum Streptophyta; class Magnoliopsida; order Lamiales; family Oleaceae; genus Olea; species Olea europaea. The sequence continues at coordinate 348,200 of NW_019263396.1, forward strand.
TAGGTTGAAACTCGAGTTAACTATGTCATTTAGCTTAGCGTAAAACTCATCAAATGTTTCATCATCTTTCATTCTCACTTCTTCAAACCTAGAAGCTAGCATTTGCAGTTTTGAATTTTTTACTATTTTAGTTCCCTCATGTGTTGTTTCGAGAATGTCCCAAACCTCTTTAGCAGTTTCGCACATAGAGACTCGCCTAAACTCTTCTGGTGATAGTGCCATGAATAATGCATGAATTCCCTTACTATTCCAGTTACATGCAGCTAACTCATCTTTAGTCCACAATGATATATCAGTAAGATGAGTGTTTCCTGATACGATACTAGAGGGAGGTTTCCAACCATTTTGAACACTAATCCACACATGCTCATCTAATGATTTGAGGAATGCAC
>NW_019263396.1:349038-369254 GCF_002742605.1 Olea europaea var. sylvestris
AAAATTCGCGAGCTTTTAAATTTAATGTTGCCCAGATAAATAGGTCGCTCGAGCGAGGGACCAGCGTGACTCGAGCGACGTCCACTTCGCTCGAGCGACCTGCTGGCGAGGCTCTAGCGACAGTGGTTCTGCAATCATGGCTCGAGCGAGATCATGGTGTGACTCTAGCGAAATCTCGCGTCGTTTGCAACTTCGAGGCATCCATCACAACCCTAGACCTAGCCTTCAACACTTTGATTAATTACAACTCAAGTCCCTGAACTATTGGACACTTGACACTTTGGTCCTTGACCTTACAATTATGACATTGCTGGCGAGGCTCTAGCGACAGTGGTTCTGCAATCATGGCTCGAGCGAGATCATGGTGTGACTCTAGCGAAATCTCGCGTCGTTTGCAACTTCGAGGCATCCATCACAACCCTAGACCTAGCCTTCAACACTTTGATTAATTACAACTCAAGTCCCTGAACTATTGGACACTTGACACTTTGGTCCTTGACCTTACAATTATGACATTTTAATCCTTGACTTTACAATTATTACATCTTGGTCCTTGGTCACAGATTTGCCAATTACATATTTCCTAACATCATCAATTCTCTCGATTTCTCGATATATATTATCAAGCCTCCTTGAACACAAAGGCCTTTCGCTTGAACTTCCTTCAAAAAAATCAATTTCACCACGTGATGGTGATGTTGGAAGAATGGTGATCTCATGTCTTTTTTCATTGTCATCTCTTCCTCCAAGAAAGGAAGAAAATCTTACTTATCTTCTTGAACATGCCAATTTCATATTGCTTCCTCATCAAAATCCACATCTCTACTAATAAACATCTTCCCATCACTTGGATTATAGAGTTTGTAGCCTTTTGTACTTGAATCATAGTCAACAAACACACATTTTTTACTCTTATCATCAAGCTTCGAGCGCTTCTCATAAAAAAACATGGGCATATGCAATGCATCGAAATACCTTCAAATGAGATACTACTGGTTTTCTCCCATTCCATACTTCAAGTGGAGTCTTGTGGGCTAAAACCTTTATGGCACACCAATTCAACAAGTAGACAGCACGATCGACAGCTTTTGCCTAAAATTCATTGAGCATTTTCTTTGTCTTCATCATGCTCCTTGCCATATTAAGAATTGTTTGGTTCTTTCGTTCAACAACACTGTGCTACTGTGGAGATCTTGAAGCAGTTAGGAACCCACGAATTCCACAGAAGTCTTGAAAATTTCTTGAAGTGAATTCATCTCCTTTGTCTGATCTCACAGCCTGAATTTTAAATCCACTTTCTTTTTCTACAAGAGCTTTAAAATTTTGAAAGCACTTAAACACTCCCAATTTTTCTTTCAGAAAATACACCAATATTTTTATACTGAAATCATCAATAAACAAAAGAAAATATTTGTTTTAACTAAAAGAACATGGGGTGATTGGCCCATACACATCAGTGTGTATCAATTGCAGTTACCTTGAAACTCTTGATTGGGACTCATTTGGAAAGACCTTTCTTAAATGCGTACCAAGAAGACACCCTTCACAAAACTGATTAGGTCGATGTATTGGAGGTAAACCTTTCACCATTCCATTGCTAACCATTATTTTTAGCCCTCCAAAGTTTATATGCCGAAATTGTAAATGCCACAATCACGACGAGTCTTTATAACACGACATCAAACACTTAACCATATCAGTTTGTATGGACAATACAAACAAACGATTTTTCGCCATGAGTACTTTAGCAATCAAATTTTCTCTATCATCCTTTAAAAACACGCTGCAACTTTTTGCGAACAAAACATAACATTTCTCCAATAATTGACCCACACTCAAAATATTTCTCTTCATATCTAGAGCATAATAAACATTTGAAATAAATTGGTGATTTTCATCCTTCAAACGCATCAAGATTTTATCTTTTCCCCTTACTGGAATTTTGGAGGAATCCCCAAATGTGATATTACTACCAACTTTCTCATCAAGCTCTATGAACAAATCTTTGTTCCCACACGTGATTATTAGCTACAGTATCAAGACACCAAGAATGTTTTTCTCCTACTGCAAGTCTTTGCAAGCTATCAAAAGAGTAGACTCTATCTCTTCATTATTTTCTATATCTTCTTCATGAAAGAAGTTAGATTTCACACCATCATCACTTTTGCATTCCCATGAATAATGTCCAAATTGATGACAAGTATAACATTTAACCTGTGACTTGTAATACCTCTTTTGATATGATGTTGCTCCTCCTCAGCCACGACCTCATGTAGAGTTGGATTGATAATTTTCATTTCTTTGTTGAAATGAAATATCGTTACCTCTTCCTCCTCTTACAAAGCCTCGTCCACGTCCTCGTCCTCGTCCTTTGTAACTTGTATTTCCCTTTTCTTTCTTGTCTTTCAATGTGAGCTTTGATTGTAAAACCTGCTCCAAGGGCTCCTTTTTGCTTCTATTAAGCTTCTCTTCATATGCTTCCAATGATCCACTTAATTTTTCAATTGTCATATCTTCCAAGTCCTTCGATTCTTCAATGGCAGTCACCGCGTGATCAAATTTCTCGCTAACTAATCTAAGGATTTTCTCAATCACCCTTAAATCAGTCACATCTTCATCAAGCCTTTTCATTTGGTTTCCAACTGACATCAATATTAAAATATAATCCAACATCTTTAAGGATTTCTTCATGTGAATAGTTTCAAATTCACCTCTAGATTTTGGAGGCGAACTTTCTTTGCCTTCTCATCTCCTTTGCAGGCAATTTAAAGCATATCCCATAATTGATTTGCTGTAGTAGCATTAGAAACATTCTCAAAAGTGGCCTCATCCAATGCTTGATGAATAAGAGAAACAGTCTTTTGATCCTTTCACTTAGTACTTTGTAAAAGATCCCTTTGTGCTTGAGTGAGAGCTTCTCGATCGGTGGGAGCCTTATAACCATTCTCCACAATGTCCCATGCATCATGTGCACCAAGTAGTGCCTTCATGCGAATGCACCAATTATCAAATTTCTCTTTGGACAGTCTTGGAGCTTGGAAGGGGATCATGATGGTATTTGCCATTGTTTCTAATATTGTGGCTCTGATACCACTTTGTAGGAAATAGAAGTGGACTTAGGATGAGGAAATGATTTTCTATTCGATTGTGGACTTATTTTCAACTCAAGATTACATAGGTATTTATAGGATTTCCTATCACATAAGTTCATCCCCTCAATTTAATTCTACTACATGCACTACACTTTACTATGTATACATTAATTAACAATACATGCATACATAAACCACAATTAACTAGGTACATATTAAAAACATGTATTTCAAACTCCTAAATTCATTCAACTAAATTAAATAGGTTAAATGCATGTTTATTTTTCTAACAATATAGGTGTTGGAAAGCAATTTATTAGATATACTATTGTAACAAATGCATGTGACTTGTAAATCAGAGGAAGAGAGGCATGACATAGTAATATTGCTAGGTCAAGTTTCAATAATGTGGAGATGTCTTCTTTTCAGAAAAAAACAATTGTGATCAGGTGTATGTGGTGGTGTAGTGAAATAAGAAATATCACTGGCTGAAAGAAAGTTTGCAAGAGAAATGTATTAATCAACATTATCTTAGTAGACTTTTGATTTTCCTGTCAATATTTTTTTTTCAACAATGGCTTTAAAACAAAATAACACGAATTTAACTTTTGTTTTCTTGTTTGAGTGGATAAAACCATATGTATTTTATGAAGCGATCAATAAATATGACATGGTATTTAAATCCAACGTGTGAAATAATTGGTGAATTCCAAACATCAGCGAATATAGTTTCAAGTGGTTGAGAGGAGACAAGTGTTGATGTGGAAAAAAAATTGTGACTTTTATTATAGCGACATGCATTTTAAGAAATATCAGATGAAAAAGAGGAAGACAATCCTAGTTTATTCGTGGAAACAATATGCCTTAAAATTGAAATTGCTACTTGTCCTAATCTATTTTGCCACTTCAAAATGGAGTTGGTAACAAACTTTATATCTTTAAAATAGTATCTGCGACTAACATTTTTCTCACTATAACTTTCTTGGAATAATTGTTGTGACAAATTGACTTGATGTCCTTTTAATTTTTCGTGAGATATATGTATTGTGATGACATAATAGCTATAAGTAACTTCTTGTTCTTTCATACCTCGACCTCAAACAAATGTTGTTATGAGTTTGTATTTGCAATAAATGACTAAAAGTTGTCGTCAAATATATTCTGTGACTCATATATCACGACAAAGCCTGCCACGAACATCTCGTTATTGCAACAAAATCTCTATTTATGCGATAATATTTTTTTGTCAGAATCGATTATTTTTTGTAGTGGTTTTAGTAGCATGATGAGCTCTTGATTGCTACGAAGAAGTAGGATTGGTCATTGAAGCATTGGATTTGTTGGTTGGCAATTGAGCTGGTACTAGCCTATATGATGGACACCTTTTTGCTGTATGACCTTAAATTCTACAAATTTGACAGTATCCAAGGTATGGACGACAAAGACGATCTCTTGTAGTTAAGGTTGGACCGCTACTGGTTGTTAATGAATATCGATTGGCCTGATTAGAGAAGGGGCGGCATGAAGTACTTCTGCCGCCTGAGCTGGATTGAAGATGCCAGTTTGTGGAGGTTCAACTTACAGGATTAGCAGTGGCTAGAAAAAGAAATGACTCAGATTTTGTTGTCAGCATCGAAATTCAACAATTTTTTATGGAGCTCCTCAAAGGTAATGGAGATGTCTCTGGCTTGGACTGCACGCAATAATTCCTTGTATTCATCATCGAGTCTATCAAGAATTTTTTCTTTAAGATCCTCCGCATCAAATGGTGCTCCAAGAAGAGCAAGTTCATCAGCTTGTACTTTGACAGTCTGCAAAAATTAGTCACGATTGTGGATCCCTTATTGAGTGGTTTAAGTTGGCTTTTAACTTGTTTGATGCGTCTACAAAAAGGTTTGGCATATGTGTTGGCTAAGATGGTCCATGCTTCACTAAATGTTTTGGCAGTAGTAATAAAAGGTATAATAGTTCGTGAAATTGAGCCAATAATGGCATTAAGGATAAGTTGGTCCTGCGGAACCCAAATTGTGTGATCAGGATTCGATCCTGTGTTTCTATTTTGATTGAAGAAAGCTGATGGACAAGGCTTCGAACCATCAACATAACCAAGTAGGTCATAGCCAATGAATGAGGTATAAAATTGTAGCTTCTACGAGATGTAATTGCTGGAAGTGAGTTTAAGAAGGGCTAGGGCAGCAACATTGATGCTGATAATTCATTGGTGTTATGAATGATGGTCAAGGCAAAGGTATTGGTATTGTGAGTTTCAGTGGCAGAAGGATCGGCCATGAGGATAGCTAGAGAAGACAAAAGAGAGGATTAGTCGACTGGAGAAGAAAGAAGAGATTGAAATGGCGACCCAAAAAGTGAGAAAGTTATCAGACTATGGAATTGGAAAAGTATATTTCATCTTTCTCATTGATAAGTGATCATATAAATACGACAGTGAAGTAACAGAAGAATGATTGGAGTTCCTAAAGATAAGGGCGTTACAAACAGCTTCCTACTTCTATGATTTATATACAAAAGAATTGTTTAAAGTTACAAGATAAGATATTTGACTAAGTAAACAAAACAATTGGTAAGATCTGAGGATAACAATCCTCTATTAGGTATTCAGTAGAACTAAAGAAAGATTTGATGGTAAATTAGCAAATTGGTATTGAGTGTATGAGACTCGAGAAAGTGGGGTGGGGTCAGGGGCGGAGCCAGGATGATAATTCAGTGCGGGCACAAATTTTATCGATGCCGAACGTCAGAGTTTTTATAGGATAATACTATTATCAATTTAATTCACAATTTCACAGGGCAATACTGATTTTAGAATTCACACTTCACAATTCAATTTCACAATTTCTATTTTCTCGCTAGTCGCTTCACAATTCACAATTTCACATGATATACTCATCCAAATCTTAATAGTTTGATACAAAATTTGAAAATGACACTATACCTGTAGAGTGGAAATGCATTCATAATCACCGAATTCACCACCATGTTCCCAAATAGCAGCAGTTGCATCAAAACTTCCTATCACTAACAATTTGCCAAATGCAAATGCCTGTAGGCTGCAAGAACATGTACTTAGAGTTAGAGTCACACAAAAATGAAGTAACAAACATTAATTGAAAAAAGAATCTACAAATTACAATGGCACAGCTCTAAAGAATAAAGATGTAGAGTCGCAGACACTCAATAATCAAATTAAATCTAAAAGTCGGGTTCGGCTCACCTTCTTCTTCTTCTTCTTCAATTCTTCACTTCTTCTGCTGCTGTCGCGGAAGAATCGCAGCGTCTCCTTCTGCAACTGCCGTAACTCATAAGTACCATCTATGGTCTAGCCCGGCCATCTACGGCTCATACAAATAGCAAACAAGGACGGAAAAGTAGGGAAGGAGGAGGTGGAGAACAGCACTGGGACTTGAAGGAGTAGGCGGTGGAGTGGATCTGTGGATGGAAATATGGAGTGGATGAAATCGAATGGATTGAATGTCAACTTCAAATGCTTAATGTATTGGATAAATTAATGGGCTTCACTTCTTGCAGGAGCAGGACATTTACAGAGTTAAAAAAACAAAACAAAAAAATAAAAATAAAAATTTGGGCCTATGATATTGGTGGCCCAAAGGTCCAGTGCGGTCATTTGCCTGCACTGGACCTCATTGGGCTCCGCCCCTGGGTGGGGTGTGTATATCGAACTAGAAATAATTGGCAAAATTATTGATAAGGCATTTTTCTAAGTCCTGTGCGTAGTTGGTTGAAGTGAAAAACCTAATCGCTCTTTTTTCCCATTCTAAAGTCCAGCGGGACCAATTGTCCCTGCATGGCCTCATGGGGCTAGGCGTGCTCTTGTATGAAAGGAAAATGTCAAACGAACATATTGTTTGACACAAAGGATAACACAACACTCACAGCTGATGCGTGGATCCTGCACGAATAAAATAATGCCGACCTCTTCATGTGTGTGTGTTATGTCAACCATTGTGTCAACTCCTATGTTCGTTTAGCATGATCATTAATTTAAGTCATTTATATAATTTTATGGAATATGTTATTTGGACATAATGTACTGTCCACCCCTTTCACATAGAAGATGATCCACTTTTAAATAAATTATATTTTATTCGAAGTGGGTCCTTCTCCATGTGAGGGGGTAGATAGTGACATGGATACCTTGATATGCTTAGAGTATCATCCTAATTTTATTAAGTTATACTTTTGAGCAAATTAACTAGTATTTCCTTAATAAATGAATGACGATACCTATGTATAATAGTTTGTAGCATCCTCACTTCAATCGAGTTCTAGCAACTGCATCATCCTTTCTCAATACTTTGTGATCCGATTGGTGTTCTAATCTGGGTTAAGTCATATCAATTAATCTGTTTATAATAAAAGCAAAGATTTGTAAAGAAGTAAATTTTGCATGATTTGTGTTTATATATTTTGTGCATTCATGATATAATTTTTGAATACTTGAGACAACGAAAAAATTGCACCATCGACTGAAGTTGGTATATATTTAATCCTATTAATTTATTGGGACCTCTCAATCTACAAAAGTAGTTGACAAATAATCACCATCCTTGGATACGACTAATCTTAATATTTAAATCAAACTTTAAAAAGAAAAATTTAAAAAAAAATAAAAAGTCTTCTTCTGGGTGATTGGACATTCTATTATTTTTGAACCCTGCTACACTTACAGGGATCTATTTTACAGACCCCTGCCAGATACTCACAATGTGGGTCTCAACATTTGTATGTAGGGTTGATAAGACCCCTGTAGGAAATTGTCTTCCATTATTTTTTACTACTGCAAAACAACTACGAATAAGGTATCGGGTTATAAAAATAATAGGTTACCAAATAAATAAGCCTCGCCACTGGGACCCCTAATAAATAAAAGAAAATAGACTTGGCCCTCCAAATTATTTGTTTTGGGAAATGTGGCCATTAAAAAATAATTTAGGAAACTGGATTTTTTGAAATTAATGAATTGAAATGTTGAATATTTATATTTATTAGTAGGCAGGGCCGACCCCGAAAATTTAGAGTTCCTAGGTGATAATTATTACGAGGCCCTCCAACGTAATTTTTTAACAAGCCTAATAATATTTAAATATTTAAATAAGTAACACTTTTATATTAAAAAAGAAGACTAAAACTGTTAGGCCAAGCAATTGATCAACATTGCTATGGCAGTTTCACTGAGGGACGTCAGTTTATAATCCAAGACCATAACCTTAAATTCAGTGCAAACATACTATTAGCTATAATCTATAATCATAAGCGAATCCCCCTAAAACTGTTTTGAAGGGCCAAATACATTTTTTGTTATTGAAGGCTATTGTCATCTATTGATAGAGAGGGCCAACCTCATAGAACAAAAAAAGTTGGTTTCGATTTGGTTCTGAGTTTTTCAAAGATTTTTTAAGAATTATTGAAACGTTTTCACATAGTCAAGAGGGTTATTATTCTTTCTGGTAGAGGATGTCCTGATGAGTTGAAGGAAGCTATATATCTCCCAGAACTTCAAGAGATACGAGCAATTTTCACAGCACAATTCAGGAAAGAATTTGCAGCTAATGTTGCTGAATTGCGCAATGGATGCATAGTAAATTCAAAGGCAGGCAACTAGATGTCATTTCGATGCTAATACAGTTTGAAACTAAGATGAATTATATGCTAATTTCTTTTATGTAGAGATGGTAAGTTGCCAACTAGGGTGCCAAGCTTGGAGGAAAAAATGAAGGTGCTTAAGGAGATTGGTTCAGAGAACATTGATATTTTAATTAGAATGATATTGTGATTGAACTTCTTGCCTCTCATTGTGAGAGAGTCTCTACATTTAAATAGATGCCATCCAACCAATTACAAGGCTGAAAATCAGCCATTATTTGTAGTATCTATACATGTATAGGAGCAATTAAAACCTACCAAACTACAACTAATATACAGTATTTTTCCTAAATAATATTGCAAATCAGTAACCTAAATAGGCTTGTATAGCTGACACAAATTGAATAGTCTGCTTCATTCTTTCCAGTGGTATGGATATTATTTTGACAACATTTGAGTTTGTTGGACAATCTAATACAAATTTGGAATGACCAAACTAATAGTGCCGATTAGTCAGTTCAGTTTTGATAGCATAAGTGTAGAATATGATTAGATGCCACAAAATTCAACATTGTAAACTGTTGCGTGCTGTCACACTTGGCCAACCCACCTGGGACAATGGCCCACTCATGGCGATCCACGTGGCATTCTTGCCGAGGTGGCACACGATGCCGAGGTGGGCTACATCCGAACTGGTTCGAGCCGAAGTCTATCTGCCAAGGTTCCTTTTTGTCCGAGGCCCATTGACCGAGGTCTACGAACCGAAGCCAGGCTGCTGGAACCTGTTGAGAGCAGCTGAGGCCCTTAAGTGGAAGTATAATGACAAATGGCCGAAGCCCCGAAGCTGACGCGCGAGCCTTTGAACCACAAGAAAACATCCTCCATGGTCATTTCTCCCATCAGATCACCTGCACAGATCTTATTCGAATGATTGATGGAACGTTTGTCATAAGCATAAAGGTCAAGTCTTGTTACTAGCATGGAGGCCCTGCACAAGCAATAAATGCGCCGCAAGCTAGCAAGTCAAGCCCCATATCTAGGAAAAGATGTTTGAACTAAAGAGATGAGGCCACGTACCACTTCATCCAAGAGCTCCCATTTCATATGCACTACTATAAATACTTCCCTTGTGTAAAATCAAAGGGTTAATGCAAGAATCAATACTAAAGACTACATTTTACTCAACTCTCTCTCATTTACTTGCAATACACAAATCGAGTTTATACACTTTTACATATACATCTACGAGCACCGGTTGATAATTATTGTACAATCGGATTACGAACAACCCGCCGGATTCCGAACGTCACCATCCCGCGTCGTTGAGCTACTCCCACGCCCCTTTGAACCGCTCGTTTTAGACCGTCCACGTTTCTTAGCGTGTTGGACATTCACCCACGCAAGCGCGGGTGGGACCAGCATCTGTTGGCGCACTTTTTGGGGTCAACAGATTGGCGCCATCTGTGGGAAGCCATACCATAACCACGAGCAACCTTGTGGTAGAAGCTTACTGAAATACATTTGGGCAACCCCCTTAAAAAAAGGATTTGTTCTTGAAAAAGAACAGGAGGAACCCCTATCACTTAGAGAAATCTAAGTTTGATAAAAAGAAAAATGAGTTCTAACGAAAATACTCCCCCGAGGAGGGTAAGAGAAAGTACGAATGTGCCTCCCCAGCCTGCTGCCCCAGCAGCTCGGCAGAGGCTCCACCACCACCAAAGGAGAGGTGGGATGCGTGCGACAGCACGACTATCAAGAGAAATGGCTACCATGGCAGCCAACACGAGGGATATAACCAACCAAAACTTGGCCATGAGGGAGCTCATGGCCCAAATGCAAGGCCAGGGAGGCTTCCCCATTCCTCCATATGCCCCCCACGGGCACTATCAGCAAGAGGACGAAGTCCAAAGTCATAGGGTTGCCTCGCCAGACAATGGCCGAGGTGAAAGCCCATTCGAGAGGAAAGTGGGAGTCGACATTTCCTCCAACTATGCATCTAGCCGACCCTCCGGGGTCCAAATGAGCCATGATAACTTTCCATCTCCATATGAGCAAGACCCAAGACATAGGAGGGCAGGAAGTGTTTTTGATAGAATTAGCCCTGCCGAACCAAGGCCCAGTCAACAGCAGGCTTAGCAGCCTCGGACGAGGCCACAACCTCCACCTCCGATGCCCCAGCAGCCGGAGAGAAGGCATGAAAATGTCCCCCCGCGCTGTCCCGCTTAGAAGTAGGCCGCAAATGAGGGAAGAAGAGGCTAGGAATCGGCCCGGACCCTCTAACCAACAACCGAGGTACGAGGCCGAAGACTATGATTCTGATGAGCAGCAGAGGTCCTGTGACTTGGACGATGATGATGAGAACCTGCCATTCTCAAGAGAACTAAGAAATGCCCAGGTCCCGAGCCACTATGTCATGCCAAAAATACCAAAGTATGATGGGAGAGGTGACCCAGAAAAGCACCTCAACGCTTACAAAACTCACATGAGCCTGAGGGGCGCCACCCCAGCCATAAAGTGCAGAGCATTCCATTTAACCCTCAGTGGAGCGGCTGAAATCTGGTATAGTAGGCTACCATCTGGGAGCATTCGAAGCTGGCCCGAGTTCAAAACTACCTTCTTGAAGAGGTTTGCAGTAAGCAAGGAAGGAGAGGCCCCCATCCAGCGCCTTCAAGATATGAGACAGGTACATGGCGAGTCCTTGAAAAGCTTCCTATCCCGCTTCACCGACAAGATGACCTACTGTATACAAGTCACCGACAGAGAAGCACTATCTGCATTGAGAGGAGGCTTAAACATGAACACCCTATTCTGGAGGGATGTGCAGAATCAAGACCCAACCACCTATGACGCCCTACTAGAGATGATGAGAAGGGAGATAATCAATGAAGAATTGATTGAGCATAGGAACAGGGCAAGCAGAGGCCTCCCACTTCCTCAAAGACAGCGGGGTAGGGGTCCGACGTCCCACCTCATGGACTACCAGATGAACCGAGCCGAAAATGAGAACTCCGGCCAAGCCCTGGCCACCGCAACTTTGAACACGGTCCCAACCTTGGCATATGAGGATGTCAACCCAACTGCTGATGCACACCTGACCGAGGCCTAGCAGGGACCCCGTAGAGGGAGAGGTCGAGGCCAAGGTTTTGCACCTAGAAATAGGTCCAATCCGAACCTCCCTGGATACTGTTTGCACTACAGGTCCTACGGGCACGACACCACGGATTGCAGAGACCATGCACACCGCTCCCGCCAGGAACCCACCAGAGAAAGACACAACTCGCCCCAGGCGATCAGGCCCCCGCCCAAGCACGACAACCGACATGGGCGTGAGGCGGCCGCTCCTCGTCAAATGGATGTATCCCCAAGGCGAAGAGAGCAAGACACAGAGAGGCCCAGGGAGGGGCGTAGACACCGAAGAAATAGGCAAGCTCAAGATGAGGCCCCTATCCACGAGATAGACACCATATTTGGAGGCCCTTATGTTGGCGGTGAAACACAAAACGCCAAAAGAAATTATGCTAAGGAGGTAAAGCACCCCCCTCTGACGAGTTACATTGTGGATAGTAGCTCTAGAAGAAACCAAGTACCACCCATTGTCTTCACCCAGGAAGATGCCGAAGGAGTGCATTACCCCCACTGCGATGCGCTGGTGGTGAGGGTTGTCATAGCCTGAAATGGGCTCAAACGAATGCTAGTCGACAACGGCAGCTCCATCAACATCCTTTTCGGGTCCGCCTTTGACAAGATGATATTGGACCATCAGTTGACACCCACCACCACTCCATTGTACGGATTTACCGGAGATAGCATCACTCTTAGAGGAAAGATAACACTGGCAGTGGAGATGGGAGAATCTCCTCAAACTACGATGAACTTCATGGAATTCCTCGTAGTTGACAGCCGGTCGGCTTACCACGGAGTCCTGGGCAGACCGGCCCTAAAGGAATTGGGAGCAGTCACCTCCATCCACCACATATGCATGAAATTCCAAATAGAGAATGGGGTGGCAACGGTGAGAGGCGACCAGAGAGGTTCGAGAGAATGCTATCTGAGCTCCATTAAAATGGTAGAGCCCCGGGACGTCCACGTGATCATGGATGATTTGGTCATGGCGGATATCCCAGGAGACACTCCCACTGACCAGGAAGATGTTGATATGATCGATGCACTGCTTATTCAGGAGGTATTGATCGTTGATGAGATCGACCCCCGCATAATGGAATATGAGCCTCAGGCATCCCCTGTAGAGGAACTTGAGAGCTTTTCAGCGGACCCCCGAGATCCGTCCAAGGTGTTGAAAGTAGGCAGGGGCCTATCCAACATTTTGAGAGAAAAGATCAAGGACTTCCTAGGCAAGAACCTCGACGTCTTTGGTTGGAGGTATGAGGACATGGTGGGCATAGACCCCAAGATCAGCTGCCACAACTTGAAAATTGATCCTAATGTTGCCTCGCATAGACAAAAAAGGAGAGCCCTCAACCCTGAGAGGTATGAGGCCCTAAAGGAAGAGGTTCAGAAGCTCATCCAAAATAGCTTCATCAGGGAGGCCACCTACCCGAGGTGGGTCTCCAACCCGGTATTGGTTATGAAACACAATGGCAAATGGAGGGTATGCATCGACTTTACCAACCTTAATAGAGCCTGCCCGAAAGACAGCTTTTCGCTTCCAAGGATTGACCAATTGGTGGACCCCACGGCTGGGCACGAGTTGTTGAGCTTCATGGATGCATACTCCGGCTACAACCAGATCCCTATGCACCCGGCCGATGAAGAGCACACCTCTTTTATCACGGACCGAGGCCTCTATTGCTATAGAATGATGCCCTTCGGGTTGAAAAACGTCGGAGCAACCTACTAAAGACTCGTTAACAAAATGTTTACTGACCTCATTGGCAAGACAATGGAGGTCTACGTGGATGACATGCTGGTGAAGAGCTTAGAGGCAGAAAACCACGTAGCGCACCTCAACAACACCTTCCAAATCCTGAGAAGGTACAGGATGAGGCTCAACCCCTTGAAATGTGCCTTTGGGGTGGCTTCCGGCAAGTTCTTGGGGTACATGGTCAACCACCGAGGAATTGAAGCGAATCCCGAGAAGATTGAGGCTCTGTGCCAGATGAGTTCCCCTCAAAAGCCAAAGGAGGTGCAAAGCTTAACTAGACGAGTGGCAGCACTTAGTCGCTTCGTCTCCAAAACGACTGACAAGTGCCTCCCATTTTTCAAAGTGCTCAAGGCTGGGAAGAAATTCCAATGGACTGAGGAATGTGAAGAGGCCTTCCAAGCACTGAAAAGGCATTTGGGGCAAGCCTCCCTCCTCTCCAAGCCAAAGCCCGGCGACATCTTGCAACTATATCTTGCCGTCTCCAATGACGTCATCAGTTCGATTCTGATACGAGAAGAAGGGTCCACCCAACTTCCTGTCTACTATACGAGTAAAGCGCTCCTATCGCCGGAGACCCGATACCTCGATATGGAGAAACTTGCTTTGGCCTTAATCTCGGCCTCCAGGAAATTCAGACCTTACTTCCAAGCTCATACCATCCATATACTTACAAATTTTCCCCTGAGGCAAGTACTCCAAAAGCCCGATGCCTCGGGAAGATTGTTGAAATGGGCAGTGGAACTAAGTGAATTTGACCTTGTGTTCAAAGCTAGGGCAGCCATCAAAGGGCAAGCTTTAGCTGACTTTGTTGCTGAATTCACCAACCTACCCGAGGTGGATGAAATCATGGAGTCCGTCGAACTCCCCACGTGGAGCCTCTTCATAGACGGCTTAGCTGGGGAGGTCGACTCAGGTGCCAGGGTTGTCCTCATCAGCCTCGAGGGTCACAAACTCACCTCGGTCATGAGGTTCGGATTCAAAGCCACCAACAATGTTGCAGAGTATGAAGCACTCCTTGTAGGCCTCAGACTGGCCAAGGAAATGCAAGTAAAGAAGCTACTCGTCAGTAGTGACTCCCAGCTGGTTGTTAGCCAAGTCAATGGTAATTTCTAAGCCAAGGACAAAACAATGGCCTCCTATCTGAAAATGGTGATGAGCCTCATCCCATCCTTTGAAAAGTTCGAGTTAACCCAGATTCCCCGCATCGAAAATGCTCATGCGGATGCACTCTCGAAGCTGGCTAGTAGAAAAGACTCAGAGCTACTCACTGTAGTGCCTATTGAGCACCTCTTACTGCCTTCAACCGAGGCCCCTAATGTCATGTGGGTCGGTGGAACTTCCACCTGGATGCAACCAATTATAGCATATCTGAAAGACCAGGTGCTGCCCACCAACAAGAATGAGGCTTATAAGCTGAGAAGGGCTAAAAGCTGAGAAGGAGGTCAGCCCACTTCCTCTTCATCGATGACATTCTCTACAAGAGAAGTTTCTCCTCTCCGCTCTTACGATGCGTTGGAGGAGAAGAGGCTACCTACATACTAAGAAAAGTCCACGAGAGAGTGTGCGGCAACCACTCTGGAGGCCTATCTCTGGCACAAAAAATACTGAGGCAAGGGTACTACTGGCCTACCCTGAAACGGGATGCCCTCGAATTTGTGCGAAAATGTGATAAGTGCCAACGATTCTTCCCCATTCAAAGACAACCATCATAGGATTTGACTGCAGTCTCCAGCCCCTGGCCTTTCTCAAAGTGGGGTGTGGACCTCATAGGCCTTCTACCTAAGGGTAGAGGAGGTGCAAATTTTGCAATAGTGGCCATTGATTACTTCACAAAGTGGGTCGAGGCTGAACCACTGGCAAAAATCACAGAAGCAAACACCTCCAAGTTCCTATGGAAGAATATTATTTGCCAGTTCGGAATTTCCCACTCGATCGTCTCAAACAATGGCAGGCAATTCGATAACAAGAAGGTTAGAGGATTGTGTGAAGACCTTGGCATAAAGAAGCACTTCTCTACATATCACCACCCACAAGCTAATGGCCAAGTTGAAGCCGTAAACAAGACAATCAAGCACGTCCTGAAAAGGAAACTTGATGTATCCAAGGGAGCTTGGGTTGATGAGCTACCCCAAGTTCTTTGGGCAATCCGAACCACCACCAGGACCCCAACCGGTGAGACCCCTTTTCTCATGGCTTTTGGGACTGAGGCAATGAGCCCCGTGGAGGTCGGACTCCCATCTCCACAACGTCTGCACTTCAGCAAAGTGACCAACGATGAGCTCCTGAGGCTCGACCTCGATTTCATTGAGGAGAGAAGGGATGACTCCCAGCTGAGACTAGGCACCTATCAAAGAAAGATGACAAGGTACTTCAACTCCAAAGTCAAGAAGAAGTCATTCCGAATCAACGATCTTGTGCTCAGGAGGGTCTTCCCATCTTCAAAAGAGCTGGTTCCGGTTCCCTGGGGCCGAACTGGGAAGGTCCATACAAAATCAGAGAAGAAGTCCGACCTGGAACCTACTGGATTGAAGACATGGACGGCAAGGCGCAACCCCATCCATGGAACATTGAACACCTCAGAATCTTTTATCAATGAATTGTAGGAACATTGAACACCTCAGAATCTTTTATCAATGAATTGTATCATGCTGGATGACTTTCCCAGCCTTTGTAATATTTCTATGGCTCAATAAAATGCATTGGTTAAATCGTGTCATACTGCGTCGTCACCTCGGAGGAGAGGCTCGGGATCCACCTCTGGGCCACCTCGCTTGAACTCCGAGGCACTAGCACATGCCTCCCTTTGGCCTTGCTGAACGCTGAGGGGAGAGGCCTCAACATGGTTGCACCATCCACCATGTCTGGGATGCGTCGTCACCTCGGAGGAGAGGCTCGGGACCCACCTCTGGGCCACCTCGCTTGAACTCCGAGGCGCTAGCACATGCCTCCCTTTGGCCTTACTGAACGCTAAGGGGAGAAGCCTCAACATGGCTGCACCATCCACCATGTCTGGGATGCGTCGTCACCTCGGAGGAGAGGCTCGGGACCCACCTCTGGGCCACCTGGCTTGAACTCTGAGGCGCTAGCACATGCCTCCCTTTGGCCTTGCTGAACGCCAAGGGGAGAAGCCACAACCCTATAGTCCGAGGCTCACAGAGTTCATCTCCTTAAGTGATGTTAATTTGCTTAAGTCCGAGGTTCATATAGTTCATCTCCTTAAGTCATATTGATTTGCTTAAGTCCGAGGTTCGTACAGTTCATCTCCTTAAGTCATATTAATTTTCTGAAGTCCGAGGTTCGTACAGTTCATCTCCTTAAATCATATTGATTTGCTTCAGTCTGAGGTTCACACTGTTCATCTCCTTAAGTTAGGTTAATTTGCTTAAGATCGAGGGTCACACAGTTCGGTCACTCAAGCTATGTTCATTTATTTAGTTCGTACTTTTATCAAGTTCCAGTAAATTTGTTTAAACGAGGTATAAAAACTTGGGCAAAAAGCAATAATGAAAGAAGAAAGACATTGTATTGATATTTCAAAGCAGGTTACAAAGGAGGGCCTTTGGCCATTACATCCAAATTACTGAAAAATAAAACCTAGTCTATGCCTGGCTAGATGACGGAGGAGCCTCGGCACTGGGGCCTTCAGTAACTTGGGCATCAGTAGTTGTTATCTCTGCCTCAGCACCAGGGGCCTCGGCATCAACTTCTTCATCACCCTGGACCTCCTTAGCTGGGGTCTGAGGATCCTCATCCACAAATTCGGACCTAAGTTGAGCCAGGTCCAAGTTGGGATAAAGCTCCTCTGCCCTCTCCAGCACTTCGGCATAGGCGAAGTTCCTCCAGTACGCGCTGAAGCTTTTATACTCCTCAGTAGTGTGGAAATTGGCGATGTATGCCTTTACCGCCTCTTTCGCTGCAGTTCGGGCCTCTTCTCTGGCAACCGAGGCGTCATTCATATACCACTTCGCCTGGCCTTCAAGAAACTGATAAGCATCTCGAGCACCGGCCAAAGAGAGATTCGCCTTCTCAAGGGCCTCAGCAGTCACCTTTTGGTGCTCATTGGAGACCTCCACCTTCTTTGTCAAGGAGGCCACCTCGCACTGTGACTCATACACTTCCTTCTTCAGGGCCTCAATTTGGGCCAAAGCAGACTCGAGCTTCGCCGCTTCTTCAACCCTCTGGGCTTTGGCTTCTTCGGCCTCGGCCTTAGCAGCTTTAACCTCCTCTGCAAGGGAGGCAGCCTTCGCCTCTGAGGTGTGAGTCCTTGTCTGGAATTCGCTTAATGCCTCCCTGCATTCGAGCGCGAGGCCAAAGGTCCGAGCGCTTTGGCTCACCAGTGCCCTTGTGAGGTCGGTGGCATCACAAGACGAGGCATGTAGCTGCCACCTCTCCGTCCAGAACTTGTAAAAGCTCTCGGTGGCACTTCTGATTTCCTCAGGGAGAGCCTCCACCAAGGCTGGGGCCAGCTCCTCCTCCCTCCCAGCTAGGAAGTTTGGAGACTTTCCCTTCACCCGAACCGACTTCTCCTTTGCCGCCTCCCCTTCGGCGGCTTCTGCGGCTCGCCTTGCAGCCTCTACTCTGGCCTCTTTAGCCTCCACCTCTCTTACCATCTCCATTTTGATGGCCTTAGAGGCTGCAACAAGAAGCTTCGACTTTCCAGTCTGTTCAGCCCTATGGGACACTGAGGTCCCGAACTTGCTAGCTGAGCTGGAGATGTACACCAGCTTCCTCTTCTTAGTCTCCTCAGAGACTTTTTCCTTGCCCCGAGGCTCCTTAGGCTTCTCTGGCTTTGAGTAG
Organism: Olea europaea var. sylvestris; assembly: GCF_002742605.1. Classification (NCBI taxonomy): domain Eukaryota; kingdom Viridiplantae; phylum Streptophyta; class Magnoliopsida; order Lamiales; family Oleaceae; genus Olea; species Olea europaea. The sequence continues at coordinate 367,432 of NW_019263396.1, forward strand.
TTGCCTCCTCCAAGGCCCTGGGAGTGCAGTCCTTGGATAGGCGCTCAACCCTGCCTCGGACTTCTTTTGCTCCACTGGACCTAGGCTTCAGGGGCCTCGCCTTTGCAGTAGAAGTGGCCTTCAAGATGGAGGCCATGTTCGGAGCTGGGTACTCCCTCTTCTTGAATTTGTATGCACAACATGTCAGATTAGCATCAGCGTAAGAAACATTAAGGATAAAAACATTAAGTGTTGGGGCCTCATACCTCTGGAGGTTATCAGCTCGAAGTCCAAGAAGTATCTGCTTCTATCAATCAAGTGATCGAAGTGCCGAAGCTTCAGAGGCCTCTTGTAAATGTCCTCTATCACCTCGAACTCTTCCCTGCTGAGCTCGAACCTCGTAATACTATCTGCAAAGGAACCTCCATCAGTTAGACGAATTCATATTCTGACTTCAAAAGACAAGCAGAGGTCGGGAGACTCACGAGCTTCGTGGTACTAGGTCGGCATTGTGCATGACAGGGCTTTGTCACCCTCCACTGCCTGCCATTTACCTCGCACCCAGAACAAGGACTCCTTCCACCCTTTGATAGAGGAAGGAAGTCCCACCACAAAGGGTGCGTGAGCCTCCCAAGGCGTGAGGTAGTACCACCCCCTTGACTCCTTCCCAATTACCCGGGGCTGGAACAGGGTCATGAAGACATGAAGAGGCATGTCCTCCCTAAGTGACACTTCCTTCCACAGGAAGTACGAGCCGACCAGCTGGCTCCACCCATTCGGCAGAACCTGGGTCGACGACAGCATGAATTTCCTAAGCATCGCCCTAAAGAAGGGGTGCAGAGGAAGACGCATACCTGCCTTGAACAGGTATTCACTCATGGCCTCGGATAGCAGGCCCGCTCGTTCGGCTCGGGGACTAACATCTCTATGTTATGAGACACACTGTACCTTTCCCTAAGTTCCCCCAACCTCTTCCCCGTCATATTCAAGGGCACTCTAGAAGCCCCCCACTCCTGGGTATAATCCACAGCCTCCTCGACCATGGCATACCTATCCACCTCGGACATCCCCCCATGACCTACCCCATGGTCTAAAGATGCCACTGTAACAAGCTCCCTACCCGAAGTGGACTCCATTTTGTCAGTACAAAGACAATAATAACGGTTTTTTATGCAAATAATACCTAAACGAGTTCGACACAAACAGAGACTGGTCGGAATTTAATCACAGACATCGATGATAAGTGTGTTTTTACACACTTATTTGGATCATAAACATGACTTAAACATGGATAAAATGGTTGAATTGTGACTTAATCCAGTTAAATTTATGCATTGTAGGTAATTCAATGGAAATTGTGGAATTCAGGAGAAAAGAGCCGAAGAAGGACCAAAACGCAACAATTTGATAGTTCCAGGACCAAAGGTGCAAATATTGAAAAGTTGAGCTAAATGCAAAACGAGAGGGAAGACATGAAACGCAACAATTTGATAGTTCCAGGACCAAAGGTGCAAATATTGAAAAGTTGAGCTAAATGCAAAACGAGAGGGAAGACATGCCAAGTATGAGCTCAATGACAAAGCAAAACAAATGGAAGAAGAAAATATTGAAGAGGGACTGAAATGAAGACAATTGAAAGTTGGAGGACTAAAGCGCAAATACTCAAAAGATATGCCGAATGAGGGGCATAAGAATTGATGGTATCAATCATCAATTGGAAGATAAAATTTGTTGAAAAGATGAAGAAATCGAAGAAAGAAGTCAAGAGAAGCAACAAAGAAGTTCAGGGACCAAATTGAACAAACCACATAGATGGTTACCTCATGCGACCGCATAGTGTAACC
>NW_019263396.1:369744-370015 GCF_002742605.1 Olea europaea var. sylvestris
TCTAAAATTGCATATTTACATTTCAGTTGCAGATTTATTTCATTAGATTAGTGAAATTTTGAAATTAGGGTTTCCAATTTTGAAATTAGGGTTTTCTTTGCAATTAGGGTTTCGAATTGGGGATTTCTCCCAAAATTAGGGTTTTTATATTTAAACCAAATTTTCATTCAATTAGATTCGGTTAAGGTCACATTAGTCTAATTAGAGCTAATTTAATCCTCGTGGGAACGATACTTGGACTCATAGTCCACTTTACTACTTGTTAACGAAC
>NW_019263396.1:370044-370255 GCF_002742605.1 Olea europaea var. sylvestris
CGGGGATTAAATTTTAGATTTAATTCTAACTTTTGTGACACTAATTCGAACTTATTCATTTTAGTACTTATTAATTTTACTAGATTTATTTAATTGTTATTTTATATTGACTTTTCGTGTAATTTTGCCATATCAGGGCTTGCATGCAAGGAGCACCTGATCAAGACTTGGTCCCTATAGATCCAGAGATTGAACGCACATTCCGTCACAG
>NW_019263396.1:370351-372474 GCF_002742605.1 Olea europaea var. sylvestris
AATTCCACTCAATGAAGGTGTGGCAGTGGAAGAGGATGGAAATACGGTACTTGGGGATTTCATGGCACCATTGGTGGTGCAAAGTCAATCTAGTATTGTATATCCTCCATTTGGACAACCGAACTTCCAACTGAAGACAAACGTGATTCAACTGTTTTAGAATAGACATCAATACCATGGGATGGCTAGTGAAAATCCCCATACACACATATCTCGATTTCTTGATATGTGTCAACACTTCAGATACCAAGGTATCTCTGATGATGCCATAAGATTGCGTTTGTTCCCGCACACCTTAAGGGATAAAGCACTCGAATGGCTGGATTTACTCCCTGTCGGAAGCATCACCACTTGGAACGAGCTAGCTCATAAATTCTGCACCAAGTTCTTCTCGCCAGCTAAAGTAGCTAAAATGCGGCATGACATCTCAATATTCAACCAGATCGAGTCAGAATCATTTGAAGAGACTTGGAACCGTTTCAAGAACATGTTAAGGAAGTGCCCACAACATGGCTTTGACAAGAAGACTCAGATCTGGTTTTTCTACACTGGATTACTCCCATCATTCAAAAGTATGGTGGATGCATCATCTGACGGGTCTATCTCTACAAGAACAATTGACGGGGCCTAGGAGTTGTTTGAAAGGATGGCTACAACTTCAGCTATGTGGTCTACAGATCGAGTAGTTCAGAAGAGAGCACCTGGGGTGTATGAAGTAGATACTTACTCAGCACTGTCGGCAAAAATAGATTCCTTATTCCATAAGGTGGAAAGCATTTCACAAACCGCCACTGCTAAGCAAGTTGTGAAGCAGAGTTGTGAAGAATGTGGAGCAGATCACAATACTGCTACTTGCCCAATTCTGGCACAAGGAGTAGAACATGCAGAATTTGCACAATGGGGTCAGCGCCAGCAGAATAACCCACATTCAGAAACTTTCAATCAAGGCTGGAGAAAACACCCAAATTTCTCTTGGAGCAACCAGAATCAAAATAGACCACAAGGGCAATATCAGCAGCAAGACAAAAAGCCAAATTTGGAGGACATGTTCGAGAAATTTATGACACACACCAATCAATACATGGAAGCCAATAACCAATTTATGCGAAGGACGGAAACAACGCTTCAAGATCAAAGTGCAACGATCAAGAACTTGGAGACACAAGTGGGACAGATAGCAATTTCCATAACAGGTAGAGCACCGGGAAACCTACCCAGCAATACTGAAGTTAACCCTAAGGAACATGCAAAGGCTATAACAACCAGAAGTGGAGTACAACTGCCGGAACCACACGTAACAAGTTCGGGAGCCAACAAGGAAGCAATGCCAATCTTGGAAGAAGGTAGTGTGGAGCAAACTGACAATGCAACAGAAGACGAGGTTAAGAGGAACTCCAAGACATTACAGGGTAAAAATACTAATCCTGTTAATCCTCATGAGCCTCCTATTCCATTCCCACAAAGGTTGAGAAAGCACAAAATGGATCAGCAATACAGTAAGTTCCTTGAAGTCTTCAAGAAACTGCATATCAACATCCCATTTGCTGAAGCACTTGTCCAGATGCCGAGCTATGAAAAATTCTTGAAGGATATCCTCTCCAACAAGCGAAAGATGGAAGAACACGAAACAGTAATGTTGACTGAGGAATGCAGCGCCAGAATCCAGAGAAAGCTACCCCCAAAACTGAAAGATCCAGGGAGTTTTACTGTACCCTGCACTATTGGAGACTGTTATTTTGATAAAGCTTTGTGTGATTTGGGTGCAAGTATTAATCTAATGCCTCTTTCTGTTTTCAGGAAACTCGGCCTAGGAGAAGCAAAAGCCACAACAGTGACATTGCAGTTAGCAGATCGATCCCTTACACACCCAAGAGGAATCATTGAAGACGTGCTAGTAAAAGTGGAAAAGTTCATATTTCCAGCTGATTTTCTTATCTTGGACATGGAAGAAGATAAAGATGTCCCACTCATTTTGGGGCGACCTTTCTTAGCCACTGGGAGAGCAATTGTAGATGTTCAGAAGGGGCAGCTGATATTAAGGCTTGGTGACGAGCAAATATCATTCAACGTGTTCAAAGCAATGAAATTCCCTACTGAGGCAGACAGTTGTTTCCAGATCGATG
>NW_019263396.1:373047-373239 GCF_002742605.1 Olea europaea var. sylvestris
ATTGCTCAATGCGGGCATTATTTATCCAATATCAGATAGTGCATGGATTAGTGCAGTGCAAGTTGTTCCCAAGAAAGGATGAATCACAGTGATAGAAAATGAGAGAAATGAGTTGATTCCTACACGGACGGTGACTGGATGGAGAGTGTGCATTGACTATCGTAAGCTTAACTCAGCTACTCGAAAGGATCA
>NW_019263396.1:373986-379044 GCF_002742605.1 Olea europaea var. sylvestris
TTTTTCAGACATGATTGAGAAATACATCGAGGTATTCATGGATGATTTCTCTGTGTTTGGATCTTCATTTGATGAGTGCTTGGAGCATCTAAGTCTTGTGCTACAACGGTGTAAGGAGACCAACTTGGTGTTGAATTGGGAGAAATGTCACTTTATGGTGCAAGAAGGTATCGTACTAGGGCACAAAATTTCAGCAAAGGGTATCGAAGTGGACAGGGCAAAGATTCAGGTAATCGAGAAGTTACCACCACCTACCTCAGTGAAGGGTGTTCGCAGTTTTCTTGGGCACACTGGATTCTACAGAAGGTTTATCAAGGATTTTTCAAAAATTACCAAACCTCTGTGCTGTTTACTGATGAAGGAGTCCACATTTGAGTTTACTGACGAGTGTCTGCAGGCCTTTAATACTTTGAAAGAGAAGTTGACTTCAGCACCTGTAATTATCACACCGGATTGGAATCTGCCATTTGAATTAATGTGTGACGCCAGTGATTATGCTGTGGGAGCCGTATTGGGTCAACGTAGGAATAAAGTATTTCACGTGATCTACTATGCAAGTAAGACTTTGAACGATGCTCAGTTAAATTATGCCACTACGGAGAAAGAGCTTCTTGCTGTAGTCTATGCATTTGACAAATTTCGATCATACCTCGTGGGGTCAAAGGTCATAGTCTACACAGATCATGCCGCCATCAGATACTTGATGGAGAAGAAGGATGCTAAACCACGCCTCATCCGTTGGATATTGCTACTTCAGGAGTTTGACCTGAAAATCAAGGATAAGAAAGGCAGTGAAAATGTGGTAGCGGACCACCTATCTTGGCTTGAAGACACAGAACAGGAAGAGACAGTGGAAATAAACGAGATCTTCCCAGATGAGCAGATCTTTGGTGTGATGGAAGTACCCTGGTATGTAGATATAGTTAACTATTTAGCCAGGTCTATCATACCGCCAGATTACTCAAGTCACCAGAAGAAGAAATTCTTCGCGGAATTGAAGTATTACTTTTGGGAAGACCCCATTCTCTACAGGCGGGGGGCTGATCAAATCGTTCGGTGTTGCATACCAGAGGAAGAGGTGCCTTTGATATTAGAGAACTGTCACTCATCTATATATGCAGGGCATTTTGGTACTTCTCAGACAGCGGCGAAGATTCTCCAATCAGGTTTTTACTGGCCCACACTCTTTAAGGACGCATTTGAATTTGTAAAGAGGTGTGACCGATGTCAGCGCACGGGTAACATCTCTAGAAGAAATGAGATGCCGTTGAGTAATATCTTGGAGGTGGAATTATTTGACGTCTGGGGGATCGATTTCATGGGGCCATTCCCACCATCTTTTTCAAACCAATACATTTTAGTGGCGGTGGACTATGTCTCGAAATGGGTTGAAGCGGTTGCATTGCCTACAAATGATGGGAAAGTGGTGATTGAGTTTGTGAAGAAGAATATTTTCACCCGGTTTGGGACACCTAGAGCCATAATCAGTGACGGGGCACACATTTCTGCAATCGTCAGTTCGAGCAGTTGTTATCAAAATATGGCGTCAAGCACCGCATAGCCACCGCATATCATCCCCAAACCAGCGGACAGGTCGAAGTATCCAATAGGCAATTGAAGCGCATTCTGGAAGTCACAGTTAACTCATCACGAAAGGATTGGTCAAAGAAACTGGATGATGCCTTGTGGGCCTACAGGACTGCATTCAAGACTCCTATAGGAATGTCTCCATATCGACTGGTTTTCGGGAAAGCATGCCATCTACCTCTCGAGATCGAACATCATGCTTACTTTGAAGGCTGCAGGTGAAAACGGCTGTTACAACTAAATGAACTTGATGAACTCAGAATGGAAGCCTATGAGAACTCAAAGATCTACAAAGAGCGCACCAAGAAATGGCATGACATGCATATCCAGAGGCGTGACTTTCAAGTGGGGCAAAAAGTGTTACTGTATAACTCCAGGCTTAAGCTGTTTCCAGGAAAATTAAGATCGAGATGGTCTGGTCCATACACCATTACACAAGTATTTCCACATGGGGCAATTGAGATCACTCACGACAGCAAGGGGACATTCAAAGTCAATGGACAGCGGTTGAAGCATTACTGGGGCGGTGATTTCTCAAAGGACAAGTCTACCGTCCAACTTGGATCACCAGAATGACGCATTACGGTAAAGTCGAGCTATCGACTATAACCTAGCACTGAGTGGGAGGCAACCCACTGTATCCTTATTTTATTTTATTGCATTGCACTAGTTTAGGAATTTGTTTGAGTTTAATTCGTTTCTTAGATCATCGATCATCTTCTGTATGATAGCCTAGGCACTACACGTTTAATGTTGCATGAATGGGTGCTAAATGACGTGTTTGGGTGTTCAAGTGTGTGTCACGCATTCCGATGTGCGGAGATATTCATTTTAGTTAAGCTTTCAGAATGCGGGACAAAAAAAAAAAATTTTGCAAACCGGTTAGGTCTATGCGACCGCATAGACCAAAGGTCTATGCGATCGCATAGACCTATCCCGAAAACCATTGGGAGGTTTTGGTTTGCACTATGCGACCGCATAGTGCAACACTATGCGGTCGCATAGTGTTGTGGTCACGAGTTTTAACCCGTGACCACATCATTCCTCCCCAAATTTTTTTTCTTTTTCTTTTCTCCCCCCCTCTCATTCTCACTCAAACACACGCACATCACTCACTCATTCACTTGCACCCACTTCACAAATCTAGCACCTAAAGTTGGATTGGGCTCTACATTGAAGATTATACCACACCTAAATTAACAAGAATTGGAGCTACAAGGTATGTTTCTCTAATCCCTAATTTCGAGTTTCATTTAATGATTATCTTTCAATGTGTGGATTTAGTTAGGATGTATTGTGGTAGATTGGTGTACTATTGTGAATTGGGGAACTTTCATGGTAGTGTAGGTAAGAAATAGAAAGTAATTCACATTGCACACCAAGTGTTCGACGAAATGCCACATTAACGTATGTTTTGATTTTTTTGGGCTTTTCACTTATGTAATAGTTTACATCGTTATTGTATAGCATTTTCGTCGAAAAATCATGTGATATTTCAATTAGAAAACATTACCTTAACATTTGAAGTAACAAAGGCATTTCATGGTTCAACATATCCACTCACGTCACTGCCTTCGTCCCTATGTTTTCTAATGCAAACGACCTCCAATTAGGGTGAAATTTGGATATATGCTAGATATCATTATGTACTTTCACATGTCCAAAACTTGCTCGGGAAAATTTGGGTATTTCTCGATGATGCCCGGGGCCGAACTTGGTCATTTGATCATGGGTAAAAATTTTTAGAAATGCATGTTCGAGCCAAAATTTTTAGCTTTCTATACTTGTGCAATGCTAGAGTTATATTGATGATTCATGATATAAAACATTGCATAAACACACGTAAATGTGCATATTGACGAAAGTTTGGGGGATTATGAATTCAAAGTTTATTCATGCCAAATTTTTTTTTTCCAATACCAAGTAAGTGATAATATATATATATATATATATATATATATGCCTCCTAAAAAAACTTCAAAGGGAAAAGAGAATGTCGGCTCCTCATCTGGAACGGCCCGAACAAGAGAACCCGAAGGGGGTGTTCGAAGATTCTTATCATCAGATACGGCAACCCGATACGCCAACGTTGTGCGTGATTGGGCAATCATTCCCGAGAGGCCAGTTAAGTTAGAAGACTTCCCCAACTTTGAATTGACATATCTTATTCACAATTGCGGTTGGGAAAAGGTTATAGAAAGACCTCATCCGGTGTATGAGAATCTAGCAAAGGAATTTTATGCAAATTTCAACACAGAAATTGACACCCCCGGATCGGAGCACTTACATCAGACTTGGGTTAGGGGCAAATGGATTATGTTTTCACCGGAGGTAATTCATGATTACTATCAGTTATCCTGGAATAATGTAGTCCCTATTCCCGAGGACTTCAACTGGCATGAGGTTGCAGAAATATTGTTGGGACGTGAAAATGCTTGGCCTCTACCTACAGCAGACTGGCATCAGATAGATCTCACCCCCTCCATAGCAATTTTATGGTTATTCATGTGCCATAACATCGAGCCTATATCCCACAGAACAACATTTACAAATCCAAGGGCCGGACTCATATACCATTTGGTTAGAGGGAACAAGATTGATCTAGCCACGTACATCTACAATCAAATTCTTAGTACAGGCACTTGGGGTGATAGGCACTACTCCCTAATTTTTCCCAGTCTGATAAGTGGAATATGTAGAGCAGCGGGGATACAAATCCAACCCGGGGAAGCACCAGAAAAGCCAAGCCCCTTTATCAAGCAATCCACACTAGAGGCCCAAGACCGAGCAAGACTGAAGCACCAACAGAAATTAGAAAACGCACGACGATGACGGAAATTGAATGAGGAAGGTCAAGCAGATGCAGACCTTGACATGCCTCAAATTCCTCCACCACCACCCAGGTTGATATGGACAATCAAGTATTGAGACAGATATTCGCCACCACCACTGGAACTAGCCGGGACATACAACATCTCCATCAGAGTTTCGAGACCATGACTACCACTGTTGACAAAGTGCAGAGAGACCTCTACTCTTCCCGGGACTACACAAGGGGTGCTTTGAATGAAGCCACAGCGGCACGACGAGAAGTGGAGACCATGAATGGTAGGTTCAACATGTATGCAGGGAGAATGGATGGCATACAGTGGCGAGTGAACGAAACCTGCTGGGCAGGGTGGATGGCATCCAGCTAAGAGTAAATGAAACTTGGGAGCGTTTAGGTCGTTTGGAGAGACGGGTTGAGGGGATCCACGATGAAATGACACAGCAGTCAGCACTAATGAGAGAAATCATATCTCGCCTTCCATCTCCTCCTGAAGATCATGCTACGGGTCCCAGCTACACACCACGACCACCACTTTGATCAGGGGAGTGTTGTTTACCTCTATTTGCCAAGTTGTATTTATATTTTTAAATTATGCTTTTCTAACTTTACATTTACATTGAGGACAATGTACTGTATAAATT
>NW_019263396.1:380294-380703 GCF_002742605.1 Olea europaea var. sylvestris
TACTTTTGGGAAGACCCCATTCTCTACAGGCGGGGGGCTGATCAAATCGTTCAGCGTTGTGTACCAGAGGAAGAGGTGCTTTTGATATTAGAGAACTGTCACTCATCTATATATGCAGGGCATTTGGTGCTTCTAAGACAGCGGCGAAGATTCTCTGATAAGTGTGTTTTTACACACTTATTTGGATCATAAACATGACTTAAACATGGATAAAATGGTTGAATTGTGACTTAATCCAGTTAAATTTATGCATTGTAGGTAATTCAATGGAAATTGTGGAATTCAGGAGAAAAGAGCCGAAGAAGGACCAAAACGCAACAATTTGATAGTTCCAGGACCAAAGGTGCAAATATTGAAAAGTTGAGCTAAATGCAAAACGAGAGGGAAGACATGCCAAGTATGAGCTCAA
>NW_019263396.1:380858-404488 GCF_002742605.1 Olea europaea var. sylvestris
AATTTGTTGAAAAGATGAAGAAATCGAAGAAAGAAGTCAAGAGAAGCAACAAAGAAGTTCAGGGACCAAATTGAACAAACCACATAGATGGTTACCTCTATGCGACCGCATAGTGTAACCTTCTATGCGGTCGCATAGAAGGCTCCAGGGACTCAATGAGTCCAAACAATTTGAACTATGCGACCGCATAGATTCCTTCTATGCGATCGCATAGAAGGATGCGACCGCATAGATTCCTTCTATGCGGTCGCATAGAATAATTTTTTGGGTCTCGGGCGCAGTTTTTCGTTTTAGTTGAAACTCCTTTCCTACTTAATTTGGACGCGATATAAATACCAAAATTCATCATATGAAGGAGAAGAACGACCAAGGAGAAGAGAGAGACCAAAATTGGAGGCAAGAAACTTGATTTTGGATTCAATTTCACACGGGCTCGAAACGGATTGAAGATTTTACACACGGATTGAAAAAATTTCATACGGGTGTATTCTTATTTTCTTTTAATTTCGTTTTTCAATTTCTTGATTTTGCAATGATGATTATAGGCTAGGGTATTTGTTCATTAGGAATTTGATGAACCTTTTGATGATTTAAATTTCCGTTATTTCATAAATTCAACATTAGTTTCGATTAGACAAATGTTTGATTTATATGATTTGAATGTTTCCATAATTATTTGGCCAATTATTATGTGATTGTAGATGATTTATTCTTTGCATTCGAAAGAAGGGGAATAAATTCGATAGAATATAAATCGACATGGGGTCCGATAGGGGATGGAAACTTACCTCTATGCTTTATGCAATTCATGAAAATGTTCATAAAAAGTCATGCATTCTTATACATTGCATCATCCATAGAAATATAGGCTGGTGGTGTGTAAGAGTAGATTCAATATATATCGAGAGAGTGTATTGGATAATTTAGGAACATTGAATTGGCATTTTGTTCATCGATTCGTTGAATTTGTGAAATTAGGGTTTTTAATAGTCAATTGGGGATTCAAGTTCTTAATGATTTCATTTCAATACAATAATTCTAAAATTGCATATTTACATTTCAGTTGCAGATTTATTTCATTAGATTAGTGAAATTTTGAAATTAGGGTTTTCTTTGCAATTAGGGTTTCGAATTGGGGATTTCTCCCAAAATTAGGGTTTTTATATTTAAACCAAATTTTCATTCAATTAGATTCGGTTAAGGTCACATTAGTTTAATTAGAGCTAATTTAATCCTCGTGGGAACGATACTTGGACTCATAGTCCACTTTACTACTTGTTAACGAACCGTACACTTGCGGTGGGTTTTAAAATCGAGAAGAAATAATTCTGCGAACACTCGACGCCGGAAAATTGGAGATTTGAGAGAATTTCAGAGTGCAAAGTGTTCAAAAATCCTGAAAATTGGGATTTTCTCGCCTCTTATAAAGGTCCAAGACGAACCCCAGCCGTCATATCAAATCTCAGTCAATACGAGCCCTCCATTTCAGATCCAATCCGAGGCATTGAATTCAAACAGTTTTTAAATCCTACGCCTCCGATCTATGCGTGCCTCCCACGCACCTCTCCAACGCATCTGCTTCTAGAAACGCCAGCTGCCCTCATAATTGCATTTTTAATTCGACGGTGCCAGCGCTTTGGAAGTCGTAATGGTTCAGCTACCTTTCCTTGAAAACAAGCACAAAACATCAAATCATTGGATCAGCTATCAAGGCACAATCATTACCATTGGACCTCGGCTTCATCTCTACATTCAGCCATCAAGCCTCGCAGGTTCGGTTCCTCAACCACCTCGGCTTCTTCTTCACCATTCAGCAACAAGCCTCGCAGGTTCGATTCCTCAACCACCTCGGCTTCCTCGTCATCATTCAACGACAAACCTCGCAGGTTCGGTTCCTCAACCACCTCTGCTCCCCCCTCAACATTCAACAACAAGCCTCGCAAGTTCGGTTCCTCAACCACCTCGGCTTCCAACAAGCCTCGCAGGTTCGGTTCCTCAACCACTTCGGTTTCATCTTCAGAAGTTCAACACCTCGCCTACTTCATCGCTCACCCACAGCAACACTTCTCTAACTCCAACCATGATATAAATATCTATACTTGGACTTGGGGGACTATTATTTGGGGTTCAAAAATTCTTTCAATTTTTACTCCATTAAAGTCCATGCATTACATAAATGAATATACTTGGACTTGGGGGACTATTGTTGCGTGTTGTCACACCTGGCCAACCCACCTGGGACAATGGCCCACTCATGGCGATCCACGTGGCATTCTTGTCGAGGTGGCACACGATGCCGAGGTGGGCTACATCCGAACTGGTTCGAGCCGAAGTCCATCTGCCGAGGCTCCTTTTTGTCCGAGGCCCATTGACTGAGGCCTAGGAACCGAAGCCAAGCTGCTGGAACCTGTTGAGAGCAGCTGAGGCCCTCAAGTGGAAGTATAATGACAAATGGCCGAAGCCCCGAAACTGATGCGCGAGCCTTTGAATCACAAGGAAACATCCTCCATGGTCACTTCTCCCATCAGATCACCTGCACAGATCTTATTCGAATGATTGATGGAACGTTTGTCATAAGCATAAAGGTCAAGTCTTGTCATTAGCATGGAGGCCCTGCACAAGCAATAAATGCGTCGCAAGCTAGCAAGTGAAGCCCCATATCTAGGAAAAGATGTTTGAACTAAAGAGATGAGGCCACATACCACTTCATCCAAAGGCTCCCATTTCATATGCACTACTATAAATACTTCCCTTGTGTAATATCAAAGGGTTAATGCAAGAATCAATACTAAAGACTACATTTTACTCAACTCTCTCTCATTTACTTGCAATACACAAATCGAGTTTATACATTTTTACATATACATCTACGAGCACCGGTTGGTAATTATTGTACAATCGGATTACGAACAACCAATCAGATTCCGAACGTCACCGTCCCGCGTCATTGGGCTACTCCCACGCCCCTTTGAACCGCTCGTTTTAGACCGTCCACGTGTCTTAGCGTGTTGAACATTCGCCCACGCAAGCTCAGGTGGGACCGGCATCTGTTGGCGCACTTTTTGGGGTCAACAGTAAACATTGATAACTTGGTTATGATATTTAGATAAATCTAGAATCAGGTACAGAAAATCAGCAAAAGCTATCGGCAATGACCACATCAGGAGTCTCTAGTCTAGAAGATAACAAGCCAATGCAGCCAGAAGATATAGAAAAGGTTGAAATTGAGCCTCTTTATTTTTTTTATGAGGCCCCTTGAAATGTGAGGCCCAAGGCAGTGGCCTAGTCTGCCTTGGGCCAGGGCCGACCTTGTTAGTAGGAGTCACTACTTTTTCATAACCTTTCAATCATTGCAAGCCTCACCCCAAACTTTTCAAACCGTAGCAATTGAGGTTCAAATGGATGGATTCCATTCATATTTTCGACTAGTTGACCAAAAAAATTGAGTTCGACCTTCTTCTTTTTTTTTTTTTTAAACTTCAAAACGGTAAATACTAGCTTTTTATTTACCAAATTAAACAATTGAAATAATTAAATTAAAAAACCAAAAAATAAAAGAAAAGAAAAGTTAAGTTCATCTTCTTCTCCCAATCCCCCCAACCAAATCAAAACGAAAATCACACACGTTGCAACGCCACTGCTCCACCTAGGGGTGGGCGCGGGTCGGTTCGGTTCTCTTTAGAACCGAATCGAACCAAAATTTTCAGGTATCTAGTAAATGGAACCGTCAGATCCAAATATAATTATGGAACCGTTCGGGTTCGGTTCGGTTCAGTTCAGTTCCATTCGGTTCTGTACTATAATTAAATTTTTTAACATTTATAACAACATTATATAAATACAACTAATGATACATTCAATGATTTTGGAATGCCATAGACTAGTAGACTATCTTGTTCAAATAATCGCTACAGTCAAAGTTTCGATCGGCGGAGCTCGTAGCTTCGATCGGAGGTCATAGCATCGATCGATGATTGTATAGGTTTTGAAATGTCAGTGAGGTTGCGAGAGTGAGTGCGAGAGTCGAGACAACGTTATACACTTTAATGTAGGTGTTTAGAGTTATTTATTGGATTGGATCTTGTTGGACTAAGAAATGAAACAATAAAATGGGTAATGAGGCCAAAAATTAAAAAATTAGAAATGAAACAAATTATTGGGCCAAAAATTTGGATTTAGAAATTGTTAATTTGTTAATTTGCTTAGAAAAAATTAAAATTAAAATAATTTGATTTACTCAATATAAAAAAAATTAGAAAGATTCTGCTCTTATTCGATTCTTCGGTTCTTGGTCTAACCGAGAACCGAACCGTACCCGTCGGTTCTCAATTCAGATATCCGTTCGGGTATTTAATTTGACAAGAACAGTCGGGTTCGGATTCGGTTCGATTCGAGAGATTTGCCCAGCCTTAGCTCCACCAACCAACCCATCACCACCACAACAAACCACTATCATTGCTACTGTGTCTTCAACGATCCGTGTTGGCAGGTAGAACTATTCCACAAAAAACCACCATCACTGCAATAGAACTAGCCGATGTAACTATTCCAAATTGATTAGGATAACCACCACAAATGTTTGAAATTTTAGAGTTAGCTGCAACGATTGAAAGGTTAGAGGAAAGTTTACAAGTATTTGAAAGGTTTGGAGCCTCAACTGCAATTATCCCTTATTAAATATATTCCCTGATCCTAAACATATGCAATGTAAACATTACCAATTTTAAATTTTATATTACCTTTCGGATAAAGAGGAAAGAAAAAATTCCTAAGTATGTTACCATTTAAAAAAATAATAATAATAAATAAAACCAGAGATAAAAGTCCTATAATACCCCACTTTCAGCGGGGTATAGCATGGGAGTTTCTCATTTATCAGAATCCAATATAGTTCACACAAAATTAAATGAACTAATGTAATTAATAAGTCAGGTTAGGTCCCTAAGAATGGTAAAATTCTTCGTCCCTGAATCTGTTCTGTCCCGTTCTATCCCAAATAATAAATGAGAAGGGAGAGTTAAAAAAAATAAAACTAAAAAAAATAAAATAAAATAAAATAAAAAAAATAATAATAATACGAAACAGAAAATATTGTTTATGCTAAGAGATAAAATCCCACATTAAATAAAAATGGAAACACAAATCAACTTATAAAGTTTTGAGCTATTCATCTTAAAAATGTTGACATTTTAAAATGAAATCTCAATTCTTAACAGTTTGCATCCTTTTGCACCAACCAAATAGCTGGCAACATAGGCCACACCAAATTAACCACGTTTGTTAGAACTTCTTTTGCCTACCAGTTGATGGCCAGGCAGATCTAGGCCGCACTAGCTGAATTCGTCAAGAAGATTATTTATTTATTTATTTATTTTTTTAAAGTTATAATAGATAAAAGTTTTAGAATATATATATTTGATAATTCATATTAACAACAAACATCTTTAGTAGCTCAACTGGTTAACCTTTCCACTATTGAATTGAAGGTCACCATCATGACATTTATTGATTTTTAGCACATAACGTAACAAAATAATATATGTTCAATTTTATTGATTTAATGCAAGTAGAAACATTTTAATTGGTGCTCTTCTTCTTCATTTTCATTTTTTTTTCCTCACTAATCAATTGATTCAAGAGTTTGGACAATTAATAGTGGATGAATTTGTTGGAAAATTGGCTTTAGTGTCATAAGAAATCTTTCAACAAAACTTGTTTAATTAATAAAAGGTTCTACTTTTCGTTCACAAAAAAATCAATTGCGAAAAAGTGGAATCGTACAAGCACATGAAGTTGATATAAGCAAATAAATAATTTCAATTTTGCTAATATAATAATGCTTGTTTAATTAACATTAAATGTAAACTGAATATTGATATTTTGTTAATATATATTGTCTATTTATTTGAAAAATAAATTAGGGCATTTTGCAAATTCTGAAATGATTTTTTCATTCAAAATGAAAGTTCGTACCTAGTTCTAGTTTTAGTGGTGTATCTAGTTCTTCTAGTTCTAATCCATACGGTTTTTTGAATATTATTTAATTAAATATTAATAAATAAGATCGCTATCACGGACGTTGGTCATCGATAGTAAGCTTTCAATGCTCGCGGTCCGCCTTAGCTGAAATCTATCCCTGGATTCGCCCTTGTTGATGGCCCAATACTTTCCAAAACAAGTACGTGGACACTTCTGTCTTCCCTTCGTGAATTTTTGCTGCCGATATTAACCACCAGTCCATCGTCATCGTCCAACTGCAATTTATCACACTAACGTGCTATTTCATCGGATTCATGGTGACTGAATCTGGTGATTTATCCATAAATAAAAACAGGAAAAAAATTAAAACTTGACGTTCCTTAGTAGAGACAAGAAAAATGCAGGAGAGGTGAGGCTGTTAGACTTCGGTCGCCCTGTCTGTCAATACTTTCCAAAACAAGTACGTGGACACTTCTGTCTTCCCTTCGTGAATTTTTGCTGCCGATTTTAACCACCAGTCCATCGTCATCGTCCAACTGCAATTTATCACACTAACGTGCTATTTCATCGGATTCATGGTGACTGAATCTGGTGATTTATCCATAAATAAAAACAGGAAAAAATTAAAACTTGACGTTCCTTAGTAGAGACAAGAAAAATGCAGGAGAGGTGAGGCTGTTAGACTTCGGTCGCCCTGTCTGGAAAGGTTAAACATGTTTCTTGCTCTAATTACATTGGCTTTATGCTAAGAGAAATGCATTATAAAGGAGTCAAATGACATTATCCATAATAGAAATTTACACTTAATTATCAGCTGTTAATAAACACAAACAACTTCAAAATTCTCACTGTTTCCAGTTAAGTAAATTTAACTACCCACAAATCCGTGGAACTGTCCACGATGGTTTCACCAAAATCTTATTAGTATCTGACAGTGCCATATATTTTTTCCAATCATCAATCAACATTTTGAGATCGTGAATCTTGTTATCTAAACCAATGCAACAATTTGCATGCATTGTGCACACCAGATTAAGATCTTTGCTAGGTTCACAAAACCCTCCAAAATAAGCTGTATCCAAAAACCTAATTTGCAATCCAATCTTTTCAATGAAGGGATCGTATTTGATGAAGTTAAGAACATCTTGATCGTGTTTTCCTGGGAACTTGTCTTTTGCTTCATACCAATATTTGTAAAACTGTATTGTTTTGTTGTTTGCTTTGACGTAGTTGAATCCTCCGTTTGGTGAATTGTCCAAATCTGTGTAGTTGTACCAGTAGTGATCGCAGGCTATTTGGAAATCCCCGTCAGAATGGAACCGATGAAATGGATTTCGTAGCCACATTACATCGGCATCCTGGAAAATAAAAGAGATTGAAATTAAGCGATGCAAATATATAAGTTGAAATAGAGATATGTCAATGTGATACTAATTGAATTTAGCCCCTGCATGGTTGGGATTAAAATCAGATTTTTAATAAATTTCGATAGAAGATGATGAAATGTGTTGTTGAAAAGTTGTGAATCTCATAAAATATGTGATTAAAATTAACTTTCACCACATAGGGGCGGGGCTTAACTGGTGATTAAGGTATAGATGTTACCGTGAAAATAAAGTTGTATCCCATCTCAAGCACAACGCGTAGAAAATCAATCCTCCTCCACATCATTTTCAAATAATCTTCACTCATAAAAAAAGCTTCGCCAGAGAAGTCGATGCCGACGGTGCTGAGGGCATAGCAGTGTAGGCGTAACCCTAAGCAACGAGAGTATGCCTTTTCATCCAAAGCTACAAAAACTACATGATTCAATAGATCTTGTGTTTGATTTCCAATTCTAAAGCTTTCAAGAAAAATATCAAATATCGAATTAGGTTCTGTCCAGGCTGCATTTAAGGTGGTGATAATTACAGTTTTGTCCTTCATGGCAGCCTTGTTTAATGTCCTCTCCAAATTATTTTCACCATCGCCCTAAAAAATATTGTGAAATTTAGAAATAAGTGAAACAGAAATTAAGCAACTACATGGCTATGGGGGCAGGGGAAAAAAAATTGTTAAAGCTTGTTTGGGAGTGATTTTTTTACCGTTATTTCATTATTTCAGCCGTTATATTTGAATTCTTCTCTCACAGATGGACCCCACTTTTTTTCTAACGGACAAAAAATCAATTCTCAAAATCACTTTCAAACAGGCTCTTAATCTAAGTTTTATATATTAAGCCCATGTTTGAGCTATATTCTAGAAAAAAAATACATTATTCATGTCAAACTAATGAGAAATATGTGATTAAAAATAAGGAAAAGTTTTAAATTTGTGTGTAATATTATTTTATTGAAAAATATGTGGTTAAAATGATGTCAAATCACTGTTGAAGAATGTATTTTTTTTTTTTTTAATTAATGTAGTTCAAACAAGCCCTAAAACGTACGGCGTGAAAATAAAATACTATAGGAGGTAAACAAAACTCTAGTACATGAAGTTGCTTAATCATGTTCTTTGGTCTCCAACTCAAGTTAATTTAATTGAAATATTCTCTTATTTATAAGAGATTTCTTATGATGGCATTTAAGCACACTATCTAAAAGTTTAATATATTTATTCATTAAATTTAGCCTATAACACATTTTATATCATGCATGCATTTTTTTTATTTTTTTTTAATGCGGGATTTATAAATGGGTGACACCACGAAGTTCACATCGTAACCATGTGTGGAACTATTTTCTTTCATTACTTTAAGTGGAACTATTTTAATTAATAATAACAATTATTGATATCAACCACAAAATTAAATAAATAATAGTAAAATAAATAATTAAATAATATAATAAACCTGCTCATTTGCTATATATTAATGCGTAGTATCATATTTTCTTTATTTCATGAGTGAAACAATTTTAGTTAATAAGAACAATTACTGCAATCAACCACAACATTAATTAAATAATAATAATAGAAGAAATAATTAAATAATATGATAAACTCTACTCATTAGACTTGAATATGTAGTATCAAAATTTTGAAGTGAACTCCTACGTAATATTACACATACTAGGATCATGTGACAACTTTACACGAATTTGGACGGTCACAATCGATCGTTGTAGATTGATTGAATAACTATTATAAATTACTAAAGACCAATTTTCAATATTTTAAAAGGGGCCCAACCTACAGCTAGTTCGACAAGTTAGGAACCTGATTGAAATCTTCTCTAATTCTTTTTACCTTGCAAATCAATATAGATATGTTTTACGCATTATACTTTAAAAAAAAAAAATAGAAAAGAAAAAATGTGGCTTGTGCCAACCAAATAAAATTCATACTAATTATTAGAGAGGGCAGGTGTTACGTCAATTACTCGAGGAGAGATGATTGCTAAATAAAGGTTATTTAAGGTTTTAGAAGATCATTAATTAATGAGTACCACACATATAGTCCAGTCTGGAGACAGATAAAATTATCAATATAATAAATTAGTCAAAGGAAGTGACTAGGAATTAGAGGCAGAGCCAAAAAATGATATTAATATGGGTTGAAACTTAAATTTTTTTTAATGAACTGACGCCACAAGAATCGAGTTTCGGTGGCTATTTTCACAATAAAAAGTATACGACACTGAATGAAATTATTAAAAAAAAAAAAGTTTAGATATTTCACATTAAGATATTCCACTAAATCTTTGTATTTTTTTTACCAAATAAAAAATAACACTTACCTTAAAAAATATAAACTAACCGAATTATAATAGAAATAAACAAAAATACATATCCACCAACGAAAATTTAGAAAATTACTCAATGAGCATTCTTCTAGTAACTTAGACAATCAATCTTTCCAAACAACTGAAAGTTTTCACAAATATTCATTTTATCGTCGATATCAAATCTATAGTAAGTTATTTATTTTGATCATAATATCTATTTTATGGTCAAAATAATTAATTTTTTTATAAATATGAATTAGTAATAAATAAAAACAAACGCAGTAATAAAAAAATTAATTACTTTTAAATTTAGAAAAATATGTAGTGTCTCTATCTATTAAAATAAGTAATTTAATTTTAGATCTAATCAATACAAATTATCTATAATAAAATTTACTTAATAATTATAAGTGAATTTTAGTCAAACATGTATTAAATAGAATATCTAATTTGACAATAAAATATTCACATTTCATGAATGACATGAAAAGAGTAATTAAAAATTGTAGTGTCTTTAATACAATTTGAATAATTGAACATTAGAGTTGGATTGAAATTTAAACTAGAGCTGGACTAATATTAATATTTGGGCCAAAAGTCTACAGTTCTTCTTAAATATTTATATGGGTTAGGAGGACAATGTTGGGATACAGCCTAGCAATGGCCCCCTCTATCTCCGCCTCTGCAGTAGGAATACTAAAATCAAACATTAATTGCAAGGAATTAATTTATGTGACAAATAGAGAGAAGTTGAATAATAATATGTTATTATCTTCTCTTTGGAGAGAGTTCACATGACCAATAAGATTGATATAAATCATTTGGCTGATAAATTGGGATATGGAAGGGAAATTGATTGTAAAACTTTTTTCTTAATTTTTATATGAGTTGATGTGGACAAACAATAAATTTTTACTTTCATTAAACTTCCTAAAGAAATTCCAGATAAATTGAATTAAAAAAAAATATCAATATACCAATAATTCTACTAAAGTCTTATCCAGTGTTCTAAGAAAACGTAAAGTATGATTAGATGTGGGAGTGAAGTTTCAAGCTTTACGAGATTAAGCGAGCCTAGGCGAAATTTAGACATAAAAAGATGTTTTCTTGTTTTTAGTATTATTTTAAATTTTTAAAAATATTAAAATTCATTTAATAATTAAAATAATACATGTCAAACATCTAGAATAATAAAATACTCTATTTATTTAATAATTCCTAGCATTAATCAATTATACAATTTTTAAGTTTTTGAAATGTAAAAATTAAATTTTTTTTCATAATTTTAATTTTCAATTAGAAAAAATCCTACTTAATGGATTTATAGAAACTTCATACATACTTTGTGAATTTTCAACAAAATAACAAGTTTCAAGTTCATAATCAGATAATGTAAATAATACCATAACTTAAATCTTATGTAACTATTTAGATAAAGTCATTTTTATCTTTTGTACAAATAAAATCTTTTAAAAAATTGAAATTAAAGTCAAATGAAAAGTATCTTTGAAAATAAAAAGAAATTAATAAGTTAAAGTCGAATAAAAGACTTTTTAGGAAAGGGGGGAAAAACTAATAAAGTGCACCTAGGAGGACGGAAGAGAGGAAGGAAAAAATTTAACCATTTAAGAATTGCAAAAAAAGCATCTAAGGATGAAGCGTGGCGTTTTGCCCAAACTTCAAGCTTAAGCTAGGTGCCATCTAGAGGAGTTATTTAGAACGCTGGTCCTACCTAATTAGTAAATTGAATTTTCAAACACATGCCACTTGAGTAGTCAAACTATGAAACCTTCAAATAAAAGCTAAATTGGTAAAATATATGTGTACCGATCATACATATATGTGAGGCTGACTGCAGATTAAGAAAACGAAAAATTGATTAGGACTGCGCCTTATAAGAACATTACTTTAGTCAAAATAATATAATATTCGTCTTAATAACACAATCAATATAGAATGGTTCAATCTATTCGTCTTAATAGCATTGACATTTTAAAGTGAAATTCAAGACTTAATACAAATGCATGTGTCATACTCCAGAAAATTCAAATTAGCAATTTTCAGCCGTCTAAAGTTCAACATTCAAATGAGTAGTCTAGTTCAATAGGTATTCTTAAACGACCCATCTTTTTATGACTGCGTGTTAAAAGTAAAAATTTTACATCTCAACATGTAAGGGTTTGCGTCACTCATCTTGACAAGGTTAACGTTAATTTTAAGATGCAACCACAAGAGCCACGTAGTAATTCAATGTTGAACCACTTGTCTAATTATACTATAATAGAAATTTTATTTATTTATGATTTACCTTCCACATCTCCGATAAGTAATAATAAAAGAAAACTAAGGAAGATGAGTAACTTACCAAAGAAGATAGATTTCCTGAAGGAAAGTCTTGAAATGGAGAAGATAAGTTTGCCCGTTTTGTGTCATTAGATAAAGAAGACAAATTGCCTTGCATGTCATCACGTGGTTTGAAATTTTCTTCAGAAACGGAAATAGGATTATAAAAGCTCTGAAAAAATTGGGTAGGATAAGCAGAATGATAAAGAACAAAGCATGAAAGACCAACCACCACAAACAACACCATGATTCTAAGAACTACGGTGGAGAACTGGCGGCGGTGGTGGTGGTAGCAGCCACCGTACTCGAGGAAGTTCTCATCGGCTGCTGCTCTACTATTGCTGCCTTCCCCACCTTCCTTCATTTTGTATTTTTGGGGTTTGATTAATGTATTATGCGAATGCCCCCTTGAGATCTGTATATGTTAAGATCAAAGTCAACTAACTAACGTGTACTTATCTACTTTTTCTAGCAGCCTTGCAAATATTTCTTATCAATGGAATTAAAAATGGAATTATATGTTGTGGATATTAAAAATTCATGGTCTCCGTATTACTTTTATCGAGTTTGTGCAATATTTTCTTCGAGGAGAAATATTTTTCTCTAATGCTAGTAGATGGAGGCTTGCTTCAACTGTGTAGTAATTATAAATTCTTTTCAAATATTTACAAATAAAGTCCTTCTCTTTGAAAGTTTTAAGACCGAAAAGTAACAAGGGTTGTTTGGTAGGCTTTTGAAAAGTCAAAAACTGCTTATGAAATTAAAAATTTATTTTGAACATGTTCAAATAATTTACTGAAACTAGAAGAATTTTTAGAGGAAATTCATCTAAAGTAACGTTAGCAAAAAGCTCTTGAGCAAGAATCGAGCTAAGTTAAATGGCCCGTAAAATAATTTTTTTTTTTATCTTTTTAGGTATTGGTGTCTCGTTTATTGCATTTAGTTTGAATGGTTCAATTTTGATCAAAGTCAACTTGATTTTTTTCTCCTTGGTGCAATATTTCTTTTAAAATTCTTTTTGTAATTCAACTTGTTAATATTTTATTAATAATAATAAGGTTGTTCTAATTAAAATAAAATAATAATAATATGTACTATATACGTTTAAAATAAAAATGAATTGTTCAATTAAGGGTAGTTAGAAGATTACTAGAAAAATTTTCTTATATAGTCATAGTATCGTGCAATAACAGCATGTCCAAATCATGACAACTCTGCTTAGTGCAAAATAAACTGAATTTTGGCACCACGGAAAGCTCTAATCAGTTAAGTAATTAATTATTTTCAAAATATACGAAAGAAATCATATGATTCTTATTTTGGAAGTGTTGATAAACAGGTTAATCGATAAATATATAGAAATGAATAATGAACAAGTGGTATTACAAACAAAATATGTAGATAAAAAGTGATATGACTGTTTATATATAGTTCATAAACATTTGTCAAACATAGGCAAAATTTATTAATCACAAAGGTTTGTTTAGACTTCAGAAGCAACATATTAATATTTCTTAGTCTTCTGCCCTCCAGATTGTTTGATAAAAACTTCGATAAAATTTTTTCTAGTGAATTTTAATAAAATTTGATGAAACGTGTGATTGAAAAATTGATAAAAAATTATTGAATCTCATAAATGTATAATAAAAATGTTAAATTGTCACAATATTCGTCAACTTATATTTCGCTTGCAATTTCATCTTTAAGCTTTGTTTCCTCACATAATATTTGCAACCTTTCATACATTGACGCCTAAGTCTCTAACGACACTCACTATCCAGTATGAATGTCGAGAAACAGATGGAACGCAGTGGGCCAAAATAGTCCTTTAGGCCCCGTTTGATTGCACGAAATTTTCCATGGAACTTGGAATTCGAATTCCAACTTCCACTTTTGGCCTGTTTGATTGACAAAATTTTCCAGGGAATTGATTTTTCACGAATTTCTAGGTACAACACCTTAAAGCGTGATTTTCCATCTTTTTTTTTCCTAGGGAATAGGTGGTTTTTGGTTTTCCACCTTTTTTTTATTTTATTTTTTTGCTTTTTTTATTTTTTTTTTAATTGTTGGCAATGTGAACAAATTTTAGGAATAATTGTAAAAGATGATATCCCTGAAATTGACAATTTCCACGTAAAACAAAGTCAAACGAACATCAAAAAATACTTTTACTTCAACATTTTCCACGTGAAAAATTTATACAATCAAACACAATAATTTACAATTTCCATGAAAACAATTTCTAGGTAATTCAATTCCTTGGAATTCATTTTCTTTCCATGTAATTTTCCTACTTGTAATCAAACGCACCCTTACATCAACTTTATTGTTTTTAACTTTTGAAATTCGAAAATTAATGTCAATGAATAGTCATTTTGTAAAGATTGGAAAAACAAGAAACAAATATTGAAAACGGAAGTGCAAATTGAATACCATGATGGCTCCAATTAATTTCAATTTTATTGAGTCTTGGTTAGGTCATTGCCTCCAATTGCAAAAGAAATATAGGTTGATTTAAGCAAGTTGTGGCCCCCATCACTCTCCAAGTCATTTTCTATTTTGTTGAGAAGACGACTAGCATGTGACAAATTATTATTTTTATAGCAAACTCCTATTTAATTTATATTTTCAACTTTTCAATTTCGTTTTGTGTTATTCCTTTTGACTAAGTTGTTATTCATTTTCTCCTCTCGAATGAGGACAAAATATTTATTTGTAAGTTAGATGTTTTTGGAAAGAAGTTTCAAAGGAGATATTTTTCTTATAAAGAGTCACGATGAGACAAATCTTTTATCATTACAATGTATATTAAGTCGAAGTTGAGTAATGAAGATAAATTGTTTGTGCGGCTTAAAATATATTCTTGATCAAAATCAAATTTTAATTCTAGTTATGCATTTCGTATGATCAACTACTACTATCAATTTACTTGCACAGTCATTTCTACAATTTATAGTTTCAATAATTTATAAATTCTCCCAAGCACAAAGCATTCTAATCAACTAATAGACTTTGTCGGAGCAAAATTTCTCTTTAATGGATTTTGATGTTCAATTCTCAAATCATGTTTTACCTTTTACTTTGTCCTTGTTTACCAGTAATTAGTTAACAATAAACTTGATACATTAAAAGCACTTTAATAAGTTAAAATAGATATATCCCTTGTTTAGGCTCTATTCTAATGGAAATTTGGGGAAAAAATAAATTTTGGAATAATGATTTTTTAAAAATGTGTGGTTAAAAAAATAAGGAAATTTTTTTGATTTACGTGTAATATTATTTTATGAAAGAATGTGTGGTTGAACATGAGTTTTGAGAAAATGGAAATTCAAAGATAGACATAGTCTAACATGATAAATGGGTTACTTAGAGGGGAAATGCAGTTCTAACATGCGAAGAGGCAAATAATAGTGGGAAGGTGGGATGGGGATTGAGGAAGAGACAATAACGTTTTTTAAAAAATATCAATAGAAGAAACAAAAGTAAAAGAGTCTTTTTTTAAATCTTTTTGTTTCTCCAATTCGCTCCTTCTAAAAAAGGTTTTTTTGGATGGCAACGGGATAGGGTGGACTTTTCTCTTTCTTGAATTTCGGGAGGCCAGTGGGACATTTTAATCTTCATTTTTCGTCCCATTGAATTATTCATTTACTTATTTATGCATTTTTATGGGTTTAAATTTAAATTATATTCAAAAAATGTTAAGACTTGGATTCCATCTTAAAATGTCAACCTTGTTAAGTGAAGTGACCCAAGACCTTATAAGTTGGTTTATACTTTCATCGTTATTCAATGTGGGATTTTTATTCATTAACATGCCTCGCAAGATGATAGCTCTTTTTTGTGCAGACCAATTTTGAAACCTGTATATTCATTTTTTGAGTCTTAATCGGATCGAATCGCTTGTTAGAGCTTAATGTGCTCTGATACCATATTAAGATTTGATGTTCCATCTTAAAAGGTCAACCTTGTTAAGAGAAGTAGCACACACACTTTATAAATTGGTCTATAATTTTATCGTCATTCGATGTGGGATTTTTATCTCTTAACAAAAAAAATTAAAATAATTATGAGTCGTGGACGGGTTTGTAATGGAGATCATGTTTCCTAACCCCATCCCGAATAATTATTGCAGAATTTCCAACCTTTAATCCGCCTCGTATCCCATCATGCATTGTCCTACCTTGAATAGTAAATGAGGTGGGACATAGAACCCATAGTCCCTAGTTTTGAATTTTTTGAACTTGCTCCAAATCTTTTTTCGTTATTATATTATATTATATTTTTATGTTTTTCATTTAAATCATATTCAAAAAATAAAAATTAAAATTAAAATTAATTAAATGAAATGGAAAATGATATTTTTTTGAGTGTCGTCCTACCCTACTTTCTGAAAATCTGGAATGGAACAAGAATTTTATAATGGCTCCGATCCATTGTCGTCCTTAATCTAAAATCTCTTATGGGGCTGAGTGACTTGAGATGGGCATTTTGTTAAAGATTTCCTCAAATAATTTAGCTGAAAATTAAATCCACTTTAAAATGGGGTATATCCATGGCCGGCCCTGGCCCAAGGCAAGCAAGGCCACTGCCTTGGGCCTCAGATTTTAAGGGGCCTCTGAAAAAAAAAGAAAGTCCAACACCTGTCCTAACCCAAAACCCTTAAATCCCTTAAAAAAAAATGTTGAGCAATGAGCTGATAAGAAAGATTCAAAGAAACCACTGTCTTTTCCTAAAGACTCCAACTGGCAACATCTTCACCAAAAAATCTCTCTATTCTATTAAACCTTAACTGGAAATCTGATTTCTAAAGACTTTGCCAAGACACTGCCTATGGGAGAAAAACTCTAGGAAGTCAAATCGAACCAATGTAATTTTTTTAAATTCTCAATGTTGTGTGTTATTATTTTTCTTGCCTCTCGTTCTTGTATTAATTGTTGCAATTTTTCTGTTATAAATGTCTTCTTACATAGGAGAATGTTAAATATCTTCCAGGAATAAAGCTTGGAGAAAATGTTGTTGCAGACCCTGAACTTGAAAATGCAGGTATTTTTGCAAACATTAGCGTTTATCTTGTGAGAGTTGTCCATTTAAATTTCATTTTTTTATCTGAACTCGCTTGTTAATGTTGTTTGTTAACATTTTATGTTTTTTTTTTAATCTCCAGTCAGTCTAAAATTTCCTCCTTAATTTTCTTCTTCTATTTCGGTTTTGCATTTTACTGCTGTTTGAAATCTTGCTGTTTTTATCTTGTGGGGTGTCTTAAATTTCAATTTCTTGATCTGGGTTATTTTCGTTTGAGAACATTGTGTCTCGAATTTCAATTTATTGATCAGTGATTTGTTCTTTACATTTTTTCTTGTGAGGTTGTCTTAAATTTCAATTTTTGGATCTGGGTTTTGTCCTTTAATGTTGTTTGAAAACATTTACTGCTACTGTGTCTATTATTTGCTTAATTTCCTATCGTTCAACCCAAATCATACCCTAAAAAGAACCTAATTACAAAATGATTCCTAAGTAAACCTAATTATTGAAGGGCCTTATATTAATTAATCGTCTAAGACCTCTAAATTCTCGGGGCCGGCCCTGGGTATATCCTTTCTGAAAGATAGAGTATATTCTCCATTGATTCCCACTTGCAGTTGAAACTCAACTCTTTAGTGGGGCTACTCTCCGATCCAACCTCAAAATTTCTTGAATTGTCAGTCTTTTATATATATATATATATATATATATATACACACACACACACACACACACACACACACACACTAGGGTGACATGGCACGCTACAAATAGGTGATGAGAGATAATGGTTTACAAATTTGATTACACCACTTATAATATACCACGTCACCTAGTGCCTAGCAAAATTATGCTAAGTACCGGTGTTTAGGAAATCAAATTTTAATGTTTGAAATAGTGTTTTTTTAAGAATGTATGGTTAAAAAAGAATGAAAAATTTTCGATTTATGTGTAATATTATTTTATGAAAGATTGTGTGATTGAAAATAAGAGAGAAAAAAATGAAAGAGAATAAAAGCCGAACGGGCGTAACGAAGGTAACAAAATAAAGTTCTATGACATAATTAGGAGAAAATTAATTCAAAAAATCCTGAGTTCGAATTTTTTTTTTTTTTTTGGGGTCAGTAGACGAGACAATGAAAAAGAAAAAACTTCCATTTTTTTGTTGCTGAAAGAACTTAAAAAGAAAAAATAAAAGAGGAACGCCAAAAAAGAAGAATGATTGATGCAGTTGACCATAAATTTGTTGGGAATAAGAACATGTTTGAGTCCCATTATTTAAATGTCTTTGTCCAAACTCATTTTCAACAAAAATCTCCCAATAAATTAATTTTACATGTAAAATTTAAAACTTTTACTTTTTTAAAATCACATATTCTTCAAAAAAATATTGACTGTCAAATCAAATGAGACTCGATTGTCAACAAATATAAGCTCCTCTTTCTTCCATATATACATTACTTGCACACTTCAACAATCGTGTTAGACTGTACAAATCATAGCTCCAACAAAGTACGATGTTCAATCCAATGCTCAAGTTAGATGTTGCAAAATATTGAATGTAGGAGAGATACAATAGACAAAAATATGGATGCGGTTTACCAAAACTTGCCTTCGAAGGAGAGGGCCGAGTGTTTATAGGTGGAAGGGACCCCATCTCAATGTTTGACACGTGACTTTATTTAACGGTTATCATGCTCAACCATCATAGTATGTTTTTCCATAGTTAGAGTATAGACCGAAAAGATGTGATTTGATTAGGATTCGTCGTTGTAGAGTAGTCACATCAATTACATTGTATAGTGTACTTTGTGCAACTTGGTGGAAGCGAGGCCTGTAGTAAATACTCATCGCCTCGGATAGACACTGCAATGGAAAGGTGATGCATTGCCTTGGATTACAATATTAATATTCTGAGCGAGCTTTTAAAGTATGTCCTAATAGCATCGGAAGAGGCATGTAGAAGCGACGATGCGAATTTGAGTGCTTTCCTTGCGTGGCCTTTCCTTTGGTTGTGACGTGGCCTACATTGTAAACAAATGCATTATAAGATCACTTTTTACAAAATCTATTCTCAAAAAATGGAGCTCAAATTATTTTTTTTATTTTTTTATTTTTGAGGAGGAGAATTGGGGGCTGGAGAATAAATGTATGTAAAACAAGGTTGTTAGAATCCAATGCCAACAGAGTTAATCATATAAGTGAATTTCTTGGTCATCCATGTGGGATTGAAGCTATCATGAACACACGACCTTTGCGAAGTTATCAATTCCTCGATTCTAATGTTTACAGGTGAAAATTCATTTTTTTCTGTATTGTTATGCTACAAATTTTCCTTTTTGTTAAACACTTGTGTTGAATCACCTCGTGTAAGAACATAAGCTTATAGGGATAGGACAAATTTATTTACTGAATTTCTAAATATCCTTTAGTAGGCTGGAATCAGTTTTCAGTTTGTGACGTGTGCACAATTTTGCTCGTCGAACCAACAACATCTAAAAGGCTTAAGCTAGCAATAAAGACACGAAATTATCTATTTATTTAAATCATCTTCAACAACTTGAACATTAAATGTGATTCCTGCATCAAATATGCACAAACCCATTTATTAAATGGTAATCTGCAAAATTGTATTTTGAGTGGCAATTGGCATGCAGGAGCGGATAAGGAATTAGGAATGGACTTGTAATTCCAACATCTGTATTCTGCAAGGCCAATACAAATCGATAGATAGAACATTTACTTCTGTCTGCATTAAGCATCACAGGCTCAATTAACTAATGTCTCTTTGTGATTGCCAACCCCAAGACAAGATAAGGAAAAAGGAAAGAAACGGAAGGAGGGAGGAGAGAGAGAAACTTTTTAAGCTTAGCCAAACAATGCTCTAAGTAAATATCTTTAATAATCCATGATAAATAATCCATCTCAAAGGAAGTTTGAGCATTTTCCCTCATAATATGACTTGACAGTAAAAAGAGTATTCCAGTTAATGTCTAAGGAGGTGGACTATTGAGAGTAAATGAATATTATACAGGTGAAATAGGAACGGAAGAACAAGATGCACTAGCCATACCAGTGTGAAATATATTTAAAAGGACAGAATGAAACTTAATTAGATGAACACAACTTTAACAATATTTACATCAAACCATGAATTTGATATGGGCCACAATTGCTTGCTTATTTGTGTGAACTGATGAAGTTCATTTGGATCAACAGAGCTTCTTGCTTAGCTAAAAGTCTGTATCTTGTGCTTTTCTATAAAAAGTGTGTAGTGTGCATCATTTGATCAACTCGTCAATAAATATTGAGTTGACAAGTCTTCAATTTGACATATACACCTTTTAATATTGTATTTAGTTATAATTTTCTGCTCTTTGCAAATAATTTTATGATTAGTTCCCATCAAGTTATTACTATATTCTGGGTCTGTAAAGTGAAACCTTAGCATGTTATCAGGAAATCCACTCTTTAATAGTTTTCCAGTTAGGAGTTGATGCATGGTCATCAAATGACAGCCTCTGTGGCTTCACATACTTGATATATATATTTGATAATTGTTAAACTATTAATATGGGTTGCAGTTTGAGGGTTCTGAAGTAGTAAAAAGCATTAATATTTTTCTTAATTTCCAAGGAATTTAAATGAATAAATCTAGAGACCATAGTAATTAAATATGAAGCTTACGGAGAATCAGCAATGATTTCGACTATGTTTGAAAAGTCTAAATTATGACGGTTAATAATTGGGAGATTCAAGTTTCAAAGTTTTACATTTCATTCAGTATGCCTCTAGCTTTCATACCTAGAATATGATGCTTGAGTTCTTTACACATTCATTCTACTTTATGTTGAATTTTAATTGTAAGCATGCTAAGAATCAAAAATTATAAAATAATAAATTGATAAATCGAATTCATACCTGCGAAAGTTATTGTTGATATGAATAATAGCAGTTAGATCTTTTTCTCCTTGCTCCTTACAAAATATTAGCCATTAATGGGACAAGCTAATAAAACAATATGAAGAGAAGAGAGACCTAAATTTTATATAGAAAATTATCAAACCGTCCCATTACGACTTAAACTCTAATTAGGGTTTATATATATTTCCAGCCCACATAGTTAAATTACCACATTATATTAAATACAATCTGTAAGGTATAAAAGACCCAATTGATCACTTAATAAATTTGGCTCAATCAAAGTATCATTATAAGCCATACAGCTACCCCGTAAAATTTACAATCGAATGTTAAATCCATATTTTGGAATTATTCCAACGTTTTCTCACTTGGGCAAACATTTGATTACTACAACAAAAATTTTAATACCCGGGTTAGACTAGATAGGTGGTCACAAAAGTATAGCTCAAATGATGACACCTTACACAATATGATTTGGTCCAACAAGAACGTTAACACTAAACATGGAAGTCATTACATCAATTAAACGATATAAGACCATTCGACAACTACAAATGTGGACATCCTTAACGACTTGAATCCTCCAACCAATATGGTAGTATGTGGTATTAACTTATAAAAAATTGTGCTAATTTATATCGATCATCATAACGCTTCATATCAAAATAAAGTCATATGTCTCCAAAAGAGATTCATCTTATATCTTTATCTGTCATATCTCGATATTACAATAATATCATAATAAAAGATATAAGTCAAATGCATGCTCAAAAGTAATTCATGGATAGGGAAAAATATATTTTATTATTGAAAGAGGAGCTGTACCCAGAAAACATATGAGTTGCCTACGTACCCAGAAAGAAATCTAGTACAAAACGTAGTTCTTTTCCATAAATAACTCCCACTAGCAAAAAAATCAAATGTTTCCACAATGCCCATTAATAAGTGTGTTTTTACACACTTATTTAGTATTTAAATATGATTATTATTGATTATTATTAGGTAATGTTTGCTTTTGTAGGTAAAAAATCACCCATTGAGTCAGAACAAGGCAAAAATAAAGGAAAAAAGACCAAAAGCGTACAAAATTTTTGAAGTTGGGGATCAAAGTGTACAAGTGTCAAAAGTTGAGGACTACGGACTGCAAATTATAGAGGGAAAATTTGATATAAATTCAAAATCTGGAGACCAAATTGTACAAAATAAAAGTTGAGGGATTTGGCATGCAATTATCTCAGGGACTTAACTGCAAAATGACAAAAATCTTTTTTTTTTTTAACTGAAACCAGGCGCCTAGGCGCCATTTTTTTAATATTAAAAAGGCTCGGGGACCATTTTGTTCATTTTCCAAAACTTCAGGGACCATGGATACAATTTTGCTATGTTATATAATTAAAACTGGCAGCTGGGTCTGTTCTTGAGCTTCTTCCGGCGGCTTTTGCCTCTCCATTTTTCTTTTACTTTTCCTTTCTTCTTTCTTTGTAAATTAAAATATGATAAATCAGAACCATAATAGGAATGTTAAGAGCCTTCAGTTTAGATGATATATCTATCATTTTCATAACGTACTTCCCAACACCACTGGTACTATCATATTTCATATTCACCAATTTATCCATCAAACCCCCAATTTCGACTTTATGAAACTCAATAAATTTTTCTCCTATAGCATCCATAAAACTTTTGACATTTTCATTATTTGGGATAGCACCCATAATGGAATCAGATCTAGATCGCTTAATAATTTTGAAACAGAGTTTGTTGACCATTTCTTACTTTTCATACTCGACTACATATTCAACAGTACTCTTATTTGTGGGTTTCTCAAGCTTTTGGTCCACTACAAGATTCAAACCAAAAAGACAAAGTGCTATTTCTACATCTGATTTTCATCTCACATAATTATTCGCAGTCAAGGTTTTAGTAGCAGACAATTTACCCGAAAGAGATGAGGCATTATAAACTGTGGAAATATCAAATAAGCTACTCAATATCATCCAAGCATAATGTATGTATTCAAATAATGATAAAATATCCAACTAATTTACATGGGCTATAATTAGATAATCCGTAATTAAAATCAAAACCATATGAATTCTATTGCGGCAAGAGTGTAGATGCATCGTTATAAAGTCATATTTGAACTGACAATACACTATATTATAAGGTACTCTTCAAATACATCATGTAGCTAGTTAACAAAATCAAATTGATTTTCGAAATATCAATACCTTTGGGCAAAAGGAGATTTCTCGACCAAAGTAAGCTCGTTAACTGCCTTATGCCATTTTTCAAAACATTACACATAATAACACATTTGGACAATATATTATATGTAATAAATCAAAAGTGCAACGCTAACTCCTTGCAATTTTTAAAAATCAAATAAATAAAAATGAGTGTGCCACTTTAGCACCTACCACCTATTTTTATTCCAAAATATTTCTCTCAGTGGGAAAATAAGATCTGTCTCAAAACCCATGAAAAGTTCAATCACAAACAATAATTATACAACAAATCATAATCATCAATTGATGAAAGACAAAAATTCATGTGATTGAGAGATGAAATTGGCAACAAAATTTCAATATATAAAAATGAAATGTAAACGCATAAATAATAACATTATTTAAGTATATTAAAATTTTAACCCCCC
>NW_019263396.1:404614-414460 GCF_002742605.1 Olea europaea var. sylvestris
CATTGGGTCAAAAAAAATAAAAATTAATTGGGTCAAAATTAAAATTTTAGGGTCAAGGCTTTAAAATCCAATTTAAACCCCCTTTTTTCATATTTAAATTAAAAAAATCATTTAAAAATTTGCAACATGACCCTTGTTTAAAATTGTTAATAGGCCCTTTAATTATATAAATTGCATGATAGGTCCCTCTTTTGTTATTTACAAACTTAAACCCAATCTCTTCATTGCAAACAGGACCTCCTTTTAAAATTTGCAAGTTGACCCTTGAACGATTATGGCAACCGGGGGCTTGCAACTTAGTTATTTACATTCAAAGCACATATCTCCACCTTTTGGCCCATTTTGCAAAAGACCCAAGAAATCTTTTCCTTCAACCAGCGTCGCTATCGACCAAACTGGAGAGAATTTGACCGCAAAACGTTTATGAATTCATATCACTGAACATAAAGTACAAACCACAAGTTGTGATTTTTTTTTTAATTTTTATTATTATTTTTTCCTTGGTGGACACCGTGGCTCTCTAATTTCACCAATAAAGGCAATTCATTCCTTTTGGGATAGTGTAGGCAAATTCCACACAACAGCACCAAGTTAATATCAAAGAGCAGGAGGTGGAGGTGTGGTTGCAAGAGGCAAAAGCAAGTTAATAGAAAGATGGGTAATTCAAAGACAAACTTAGATTGATGTCTACCCACCAAAGATACAAAAACTATGGAGGATTCTTATATTAGCATGAAAACTCTGATACCAATTGTTGAATTTTAATTGTAATCATGCTAAAAATCAAGAATCATAAACTAATAAATCGATAAATTGAACTCATACCTGTGGAAGCCATCGTTGATATAAATAATAGCAGTTAGATCTTCTCATCCTTACTCTTCACAAAATATTAGCTGTTAATTGGGCAAGTTAATAAAACAATATGAAGATGAGAGGGGAGTTAACTTTTACATAGAAAATTATCAAGCCATCCCATTACAACATGATGTAGGATAGATTGAGGGGTTCCAATAAGGAGAAGTAGCCAGGAAGAAGTTGAGAAACCAGGAGAGAAGAAGAAGAAATGGGGAGGAGAAACAGAGAAAGAGAGAGTGGGAGGAAGAAGGCTGGGGAAGAAGAGAAGAAGACTTAACCAAACATTATTTCAATTCTAATTCATCATCGTCTCCTGAAATTACAACTGAAAACCATATAAATAGTAAAAGCATAACCTTACCAGTGATGGGCTTGGGCCAAGCCAATAATACAAGCCCAATAACTAGAAAAAGTAAAATAGGTAAAATAGTGTGATAATAATATAAGTGATGTCCACATCAATTCTCCCAAGGTGGAAGAAAAACTCGATTCCGTCGAGTGAACAAATGACAAAGAGATACTGTCAATCTTCAATGTCTGAACTCATACCACGGTGGACGATCTTTTTAAAGAATAAAATATCTGAACTCCACGGTTTATAACAATGCAAATGACAACTTGTCCTCAAGAATATGATTCGACCAAGGTGGACGATCCCTCATTTTAATCAAGTACCAACATTGGACTCCAAATAACAAGTACTCCTGCAACTCCTCTCCAAAAGCTTCACATGATTGCCCATAATGTGGAGCACAATAAGAACGTTGATCTACCCAACAATTAAAGAAGCACCGATTCTTTCCATCAATGGTTAACACAACCTGTTTATCTAAAATTACATCAATTTTATCTTTGTGTGCTGCGACAGATGGTATTCGAATAGACATAGCAAAAGATTCAGTGTGGGAGTTCTCAGGTAGAGATAGAAAGGGATCAACAAAAGTATTAAAATAGCCATTGTAAGTATCGAAGTCCTTAACAAATAAAATAGGGTGATGGTCATAATGTGATAAAAGATCATTGACATGGCATTTTGACCAACATGCTTTGAAATTTTAAAAAGACCAGCATTACACGCTTACAATATAACATAATCCCCAATATTAAATTCAACGTGTTGTTTATGCCAATCAACTTGAGGTTTATATAATGCTTTACTTGCTTCAAATTGTTTATTGATCTCAATATGCAAGCTATGACAATGTGATACAACTACCTCAACTAACATAGACACACAAGCATGTGGATGCATGGGAATAAGGTCTAGAGGTTTCAAAGGTTCACAACCAAGAATAACTTCAAAGGATTTTAGACCTAAAGACCAGTTCACAGGATCGTTATATGCAATTTGAACAGTTGGAGGGATCAAGTCCCAATTCCCAAGATTTTTTTGGACTAGAAACTGTAATAAATTGTCAGGATTTTGGTTAGCACTTTTGTTTTGACCATCAATTTGAGGTTGGTCAGTGGTGGATAATTTTGCCTTAGTGTTAACCACAGGCGACTGGATTTTCCAAGGGTGACTGGTGACATCATCAAGCTCTTTAACTTGGGTAAGGGTATGACATATAACATGTGATCGAGAATTGTCGGAGATAAGGGGTATAGTATCCAAAGTCTCGGGAAGAGTCTGGATTCCACCTAAGAAAGTGTCCTTACTATCATCCAAGTCATCAAAATCTTCAAGTTTAGGTTCATAGACTAGATCTTCTAACGGCTCCTCTATTACATTCTTTCGTTCTTCCATGACTAAGGTTCGATTAGGACATTTAGAAGAAATGTGACCAAAGTCTTTATAGTTGACGCACAACGAGTGAGAAGAAGATGGGGGAGGTCCGAGAATAGACTTATTTTTTCAAACTTGAAGGAACATCAGATGGGGGAGGTCCGAGAATAGACTTAACGGGAGGAAATGGAGCCAATGACACCGAATGATGATTGTCAATATGCTTTCTACATGGAGAAGAAGATCTTGGACTATCACGACCTTTACAATTATTTTTCCAAATAGGAGGAACGTTAGACTGAGAATGTTTTATGATAGGCTTGTGACGAGGCGATGCTAATGAGATGGGTGAACGGCGATGACCAAGCTTTTCATATGGAGTACTAATAATCAACTCATAATCTCAAACTAAAGAGTAAGCGTGATCAAGAGTAGTGACACCTCGAAGGAAAAGCTCGCGCTTAAGATCATCTCTCAGTCCTTGGCTGAACCTACTCAAAGTTGGGCTCTCATCCTCAATTAAATGACATTTGGTTCGAAATTCCTCAAATTGCGCGATATACTCAGTCACTAATTGATTTTCTTGTTTAAGGGCATTCCATTGAGTAAGAATTTCAAAATTATCTCGTTCTCGCTCACGAATCTGATCCCTATTCCTATCCCTATCCCTACGATCGGGTCGAAAGTATTTTTGATTACCTTAACGACGATGTTGTCTATTATGGAACACCTTAGAATTTTTAACATCAATTAAATGAGGGATGTGTTTAAAATTTTTCAAACTAACAGATAGGGCCTTACTCTCTTCAAGAGTAGCGGTCATTTAAGTTTGAATAGCTGCTATTTGTTGGGTGAGTGCATCGAATTGTGAGGGGTCCATATTTAAGGTACTAGAGCTAGAAGTGACAAAATGACCAATATATAACTACGTGCACTGTAATAGCAACTTAATGACATGCAATAGAGAGATCAACGAACAAAAAGTGCAAATAATGGAAATTTTTTTTTATTAAATTTAAATTTTGGGATTAAAATCCAAAACAAACTAATACTGTTAGTATAATAAGTAAAATAGCAAAGCAAGGTCAAATTCTAGTCAAACTCTAATCACGTAAAATAAGTGAGATAAAAGTGGAACTTAACGAAGTGAATGAGTCCAATTACGTGAGTTTAGATAAACAACTCGATCAACAGCAGCACAAAAATTTAAATGATGCAATTTCTAAGATAAACAGTAATGTACCAAAGATAAATAGAATAGTAACTCCCATTTTTTTCATCGAAGCAACTGGATTGATCAACAGAACAGGAAGAGGTATCTGCAAAACAATGTTAGAAAATACTTTTTTTTCACTTTTCTTTTCTTTTCTCTCTCCTTTTTTTTGTTTTCCTTCTCTCTCTCTAACAAATCAAATCAAACTAATATATAAACGAACAGAAGGCATAACTGAGCCCAAATCACAAACTAAGGGCATAGATTAAACTGGAGATCCAACACCAAGAGGTCGGTTGTGTTCGTAGATGCTGGGTCGTCGGATTTATGTTGGATGGAAATGATGGTGGCGATGATTAGGGTTGCCGGCGAGATGCAACCCGATTTGGGACGGCGGGGATGCCGTCACAGGTGTCGACCGGCTATAGCGACAGCAGACGAGTCGACGAAATGGACGAAGACTCGGTGGAGAGCAAGAAGGCGTTGGGTCAATTTGGGTTCTGTCACCTGGATATGGGTTAGGTTACTGTTGTATGTATTGAGCTGGGCTCGTCGACGGTCGGTTTGGGAAGTATGGGTTATTGATGCCGAGGATTTGTGGGTAATTCGTTGGGTTACTTATTGGAGCGGTGATGACAGGCGTCGGAGCTATGAGGATGATCGGTAGTGGGGTTCCATGAATAGAGGCTGCGGCCACGGAGTAGTCTGATTTTTGGGTTACTGTGACTGTTAGTGGTGGTCATGTGGTTTGTAGGAAGTTGGCGAGTATGGGTCAGGTGAAATCAATGGGCAGTGGATGGTGGGGTATGGTGGTCGTGTTTGTTGGAATTATTTTGCGATGGCTGTAGTGGTGGAGGAAGTTCCAAAGTGTTGAGTGAATTTCGGGTGGTTGGCGGTTATGGAAGGAAGGTGGTTTCTCTTTCGCAATTGTGGTGGTGGTCGGCGAAGGAAAGAATTAACTATATAGGTCATCAATTTAGTAGTAGTCGATGGGTAGTAAAAAGTTCTTGGTTACTGTATTGCCTGCGGTTGCTGTTCATTGTGGGTGGTTATTTTGTGAACAGTTGAGATGAAGATAATCAGGTTTTGGCTCTGATACCACTTTGATGTAGGATAGATTGAGGGGTTCCAATAAGGAGAAGAAACTAGGAAGAAGTTGAGAAACCAGGGGAGAAGAAGAAGAAACGGGGAGGAGAAACAAAGAGAGAGTGGGAGGAAGAAGGCCGGCGAAGAAGAGAAGAAGACTTAACCAAACATTATTTCAATTCTAATTCATCATCGTCTCCTGAAATTACACCTGAAAATCATATAAATAGTAAAAACATAACCCTACCAATGATGGGCTTGGGCCAAGCCAATAATACAAGCCCAATAACTAGAAAAAGTAAAATAGGTAAAATAGTGCGATAATAATATAAGTGATGTTCGCATCACACCATCAATTCTAATTAGGGTTTACATATATTTTCGATCCATATATTTAAAATTACTACATCATATTAAAACAATCCGTAAGGTGTAAAATGTCCAATTGATTACTTAATAAGTTTTGCTCAATCTAAATATTATTACGAGTCATACATCAAAACCGTCAAATTTACAATCGAATATAAAGCCCATATTAGAAATTATTCCAACACTTTGGGGTTTGTATTATTCAGAATTGCTGCTTATCTCGTATACTCATCTTTGATATATTGGATTTTCTATTCCTTTGCTCGTGATTTTTTTCCATCTACAATTTTCATGTAAATCTATGTGATCTTGTTCTCATTTTTATATTGCCTATTCTTTACATAGCACCTATTATAGTCAACATTGAAGTTTTAAATGTTCGTTTTGAACTTGCAGCTTCAATATGCAATCGTATAAAATGGGAAACGATTGATGCTAAACCATTTTCAAATGTTGATGCGAAGTTAGATCTCGTACCAAATATGCCTGTTTATTTCTCCATCAATGAATTGAGTTTTGTGAGAGCTTGCTCAACTCTATGTTTTCACTCTAACCAGTGCATCGATAATGCTATCACTGAAATCAGAAGAAAGAGAGAATCGAAAGAAAGTATTTTCTGACATTTTTGTGAATTAAAAGTACTTGAGGATGCAAATGAAGTAAACCCAAATTTACTTGTTATGAACTCCAAAAGTTGTTTTACTGGTGGGCTAAATTAGGTATATTGAACAAGAGCAAAAACCGATTTGAATAAATGGACACCAAGATCAATGAATCTTAAGAAATCAGGACTTACTATTAATTATAAGATCTTTTTCCCAAAATAAATATTGCTAGATTGAGTTTTAACTATATAGGGATTTAATTCCCAAAATAAATTACCCACGTCTGCATTGAATTTTCATGTTTGGAACTTAAGCATGCGTGTATGATAAATAAGGATTGAACAAGTAATTAAACTCCAATAATTTCCTGAAACCACAGTTATCAGTCCTGACCCGATCATCAACCCAGAAAAATATAGGGTCATTGGGTCAATGGGTCAATGGTTCAACCGGAGGTTAGTGGTTCCGGTTGAACCGGTGGGTCGATGTTAGTTCTTAATTTTGATTAAAAATATTTTTTAAAAATAAAAAGAAAATATAAATGTTATTTTATACCATTCTAATTAAACTAAATATATATATATATATATATTTGGTTGACATTATTTGTTGTAATTCTACATCTACCGTGGTGATCAAGGCTTCAACCTTTCAACAAGGTAATGTGGGTTCAATTCTCACTTCATGCAACTTTGATATAAATTTTGTTAGTTACCAATTTCACAAAAACTGGTTCACATGTGAACCGATTTTCGGTTCACCTAAACCCGCCCGGTTTATGACATAAATGAACCGGTTTGGACGGCTCTTATCCGGTTTGATTGTAAATGGAC
The DNA here is from genome assembly GCF_002742605.1 of Olea europaea var. sylvestris. Classification (NCBI taxonomy): domain Eukaryota; kingdom Viridiplantae; phylum Streptophyta; class Magnoliopsida; order Lamiales; family Oleaceae; genus Olea; species Olea europaea. The sequence continues at coordinate 411,305 of NW_019263396.1, forward strand.
TAAATTGTGATAATCGGACAGGATCAGTGTCCGGTTCACCGGTTTCCAGTCCGATTTTAATAACTATGCCTGAAACTAATTCAAATCTCCACGCATTAAAGATTGAGTCGATATGTTAAATATTTTAAATAAATATAATTAAATTCACATATTCGGCACCATTTTAAATATTTAGATAAAATGATCATTTGATATCTTACTTGTGTTATCAGAGCATTTTTGAACAATAATATTGAACACACGTACAATAAATATTGATATATGGATACAAAGACTTCAAGATGTTGTTTCACATAGCTTTCGATAAAATTTTAGTTTGTTTCGATAAAAAATTGGTGAAATATGTGATTTCAAAATCAATAAAAATTATGAATCTTAAAAAATATATAGTTTATCCCTACTTTTTAGCAGCATCTTAAGCTTTCCCCCACAAACACCAAACCTCGCCACCATCAATTTATAAAAATAAAAATAAATTGCAAGTTAGATTTTTGAAAATTATAAAAAAGGGGATAAATATGAAAGGTATAAGATATAAATAAATAGCCACTTGTTTCATATTTCTTACCAATTAATTCATAATTAAGTAATAATTAATCATTTATTGCTTCAACCTTTATGTGTTTGTTTGAGTAATTAAGCCTGGTGTACAGGCCACTATTCATAGGGCCTCACACATAGGATGGGTCCCATGTGAACCCACCTCATTAAAAAAATACTCCACAAATACCCACCCACTATGCATGTGTGCAACTTGTGGGGGTCCTGTAAAACACCCCACTTGGTAGTGCAGCACAACCCTTGTTTGAGATAGCTAAAAGTTTGATTTTGATAAAGATAAATCTTGAGTCCCATGAAGTGAGTGGTGAAAAAATGGATACTAATTGTGTAACAATAAAGTTTTTTTGTACACCTGATTGTGAGGGAGCACACATAAATATTATATTTGTGGACCCCCTCATTGTGAGAGGAGTGTATGGGTGTACAACAATAAGTGCTGTACACCCAGCACAATTGCTTGTGGAATCATATGTAACGTGTAATTAAGATTAATTGATGACATTTACCTCAACTTTTTAACATTCTTTTTAGCTCTCCCAAACAAGTAGTAAAAGTGCATTTGATTGGTAATATTTTCATGGAAAATGTGTTTTTTCACCTAAATTTTTACTTTTATGCTGCTTGACTGACTTTTTTCATGGAAAATATTTTTTTTACTTTTGGTCATGTGATCATATTTTTCTCAAAATCGAGAAAAATATTTTCTTTTGGAGGAATAGGATTTTATTTTCTAAGAAATTCACTCTTTCAATCTCTCTATTATCTATCTACTTCCGCTCATCTACTCACCAGTAAAAATCGAACAAATCTAATATTTTCTATATTGAAAATTAAATTAATTAAATATATTTAATTGACAATTTTCATGTAGACAAGTTCTAGACAATTGAATTACCTAAAATTTATTTTCTATCCATACAAATTTTATACTTACAATCAAACGAACCCTAAGAGAACAAGCGATAGTGTTAGTTAATTAGCTTGTGAGTTATGAAAATCTAATCTGATAAAAGTCTCCAACTAGCACGGGCTGTCGACCATAATTGAGCCTTTTCGTCAATAATTGTCATTGCTTTACAAGAACCAAGAATTAATGAAATAATGACCAAACCCCATTTTGATCAGTTTAATTGTCGCAATAGTCCATTATTAACAAGAATTATATAATTTGGTGATATTACAACCTCCTCTTCTTAAAATAAATCTAATCCTCCAAATTTGTTCGTGTATCTTAAAATTCCGTTATTAACAAAATTTATATAATTTGTGATGTTACTACCTCCTCTCCTTAAAATAAATTTAATCCTCGAAATCTGTTCGTGTAGAACATATTCACCCTTTCGTTGCGTCACTCTAAAATTTTTAGTCATGTCATTTGTTATCAATTTCTAGGTCAAAATCTCAAATTTCTCTTACTGTTATATCAATCATGAATACTGTTTGTCCTCAGACAAAATTACAATCCAGCAAACACACAAACACACAGTGCTAATTACCTAAGTGGTGGCCGGTCAATCAAGCAATGTAAAATGATTTAGCTAGCTAACCCGGCTTTTTATCTTAAGATTGAAATCATAAATCAAATCTGTGCACAGCTTCAAAATCACAATATAGAAATTAAAATCTACTTTTCCAATGTAAAATTGACGTGTGTGTGTGTGTGGAGAATTAAGCATAGCATCATGAATTCACACGTAGTTTCAATTCTTGACTCTCAATGGTCAAATATGTCATTTCATCACTCGTAAGACTCACATACCCCAAACTTATTCTTTTTGTTATTTTCAAGTGTGTGACCTAAGGTTGAATTTTATACTATCCTTACCTCTCTAGTTTAGGTAAATCTCACTAATTGCAAGTTGATATATCAATAAATAAAGGTTCTCCATAGTTTGATTGCTTCAATCTCCAGAACTCAACCAGGCTAATAATCCTTTATCAAAAGTCAATTTTCTTCACCAAGTGTTTGGGACTTAATCAAGGCATCCAGTGCGTCTTCAGTTTCATGCACCAATTTTTTCTCTCTCTCTCTCTCTTTTTTTTTCAACATTTTTTTTGCAGCATTCTCTCCCTTAAACTTTCTAAATAATATATATATATATATATATATATATATATATATACACACACACATAAACATATATATATATATATATATATATATATATATCTACATACATATATATATATATATATATATATATATATATATATATATATATATATATATATATATATATATATATATATATATATATATATATATATATATATATATATATATATATATATATATATATATATATATACACACACACATAAACATATATATATATATATATATATATATATATATATCTACATACATATATGTACATATATATATCTACATACATATATGTACATATATATATCTACATACATATATGTACATATATATATCTACATACATATATGTACATATATATATCTACATACATATATGTACATATATATATGTACATATATCTACATACATATATGTACATATATATATCTACATACATATATGTACATATACATATACGTACATATGTACATATACATATACGTACA
>NW_019263396.1:414518-444687 GCF_002742605.1 Olea europaea var. sylvestris
GAATCCCCATTTATCTCTAAATCTTCCTACAACAGTGAAATCCTCCAAACTATTCTAAATTTGGTCTAAGGATGTAAAATATAGTCGTTTTGGGTTTAGCATCTATGGCCCGCTATTTCAATCTATCCAATTATGAAATCAACTCATTCTTATACAATGCTTAACTTAATTCATGTGCTCAATATATATCAACTTCACATGGAAAAACAAAAATTAACTTAAGTATGCAACATATTCACCATTCATAGATCAATTCATAATTCAATATATACATTATTACCAACTAGGCTAACTAACTCACACAAGTATACAAAAAGAAAATATTTTTGAAAATTTTCAATTTTTTTTCTTTTATCTTTTTGTATTTTTTTTAATATTTAAAACAATAAAACACACGCAAAACACACAAAACAAATGAAAACTTATGTTTTTCACTCCCAAACTTAAATTAGACATTGTTCTCAACGTCTTAAATCCTATGTCCGCATATAAGGGGCGGGCGAAAAAAATGAAAAAAAAGACTCCCCTGATATGGTAATGAAATTCAATGGCTAGCTTTTCCTTGTCTCTCGTTGTTTCCTTGGTAATGGTTGGTTCAAGTGTTTTACAGCGTCAAGTTCCTGTACAATGCGGATAAATAAAGCATTAAGACACAAAAGATCTGAAACAAGTGTTACTTGGCTCAAACATCAATAAACCAACAAGTAACCTAAGGAAAAATGGGATATGGATGATAATTCCCTAATTAAAACCATAAAAATAAATTAAATTATCCTATAAGTAGAAAGCAAAATAAATAAAAGGGATAGAAAGACTGGGTTGCCTCCCAACAAGTGCTTATTTATAGTCTTTAGCTTGACTTTATTGTTTCGGCATCATGGAATTTTGAAGAACGCTTTTGATGCCTTGCTTAGTTTGCCCCTTTTAATTTTTCTCCATTCTTCGTTGCTTCTACAAATTTTAGCATTGCCCGTTCCAATGTTATATGACTTGCCTATCTCATCCGATTCAAATTCAACTATGTAGACTTCTTCCTCCTCTTCGGGTTTACTTACAAATTCAATAATAGGGCAATCAATGAAGTCGACGGAGTGTGAGTTAACATCTTCTTCATTACTTACCTTCCATTTATTTTTTTCATTTGTAATTGAACTTTCATCGTCTTTGTTCTCGTCTTCCATAATTGATATCTCCTTGGGTTGAATGGCTGGTTCACAATCTATATCCATGGGCAATGTCAACTCTTTTCTTTCAAACTTCTAGAGTGGATTATACCCCCACCTTTTAAATTCGATCCAAAATATGCCATCTCCCACGCACATTTTATTTTCATTTAACTTGGCAAGATTAGTGTAGTATTTTGCAAGTACCTCTTCGTTCAACATGGAAGGACCAACTCCCACAATCGTGTCTAAAGGGACAAACTCGCCCACAGGCATGTAGTCTTCATTAGCATTGTCAAATGCTAATCTTCGACATCACAAGTATTGTTGAAATCGCAGAAGCTTGAGCCTTCCTGGGTCAGTGCATGTATACAAGCAGTAGCCATTATAATACACTCCATAGCAGAACTCACAATATATATCTTCTTCCTCATCGTCCATGTCGAGATTAATTATTGCAAAAATAATTAAATTATACCAACTTCAGAATCTTGCATATGCTACTGAATAGCACTTGGAAAGAATACCAAATAAGAAATATCGGGGTGGGTAGCTAAATTCAGTAAAAAAAAAAAAATAATAATAATAACAAAGTGAAAAAAAATTGAATCTAATATAAAAATTAAATCTGTTATTCCCCGACAATGGCGCCAAAAACTTGTTCGTGTGAAACCCGCAAGCGTACAGGATCGTTGTACAAGTAATAAAATTTGTGAGTTTAGAGTATCGTTCCCACGAGGAATAAGGTCTAATATTTAGTTAAGTAGCTTTTACTAAATTTGAAGTAATGTAAAATCAAAAAAGTTGTGATTTGTATGTTTTCTATGCTAATCTTAAACCAAAAAAGCAAATAAAATATTTATTTAATAAGTGAATATTTGTATTGGAATAATGAATCTCCCTATTGCCATTTAATTCAACTCTTAATTTATAATCTAGTAAATTCATGTATTCAAGACAATCGATAATCCACTTTTATGCAATATTCTTTCCCAAGATATATTAAACCTATGTTTAACACGACCTGATCCTATTCCTAGTTCGAATTCATATGAAAAACATGCATTGATTCACAGAATTTATCACACATGATTGCACATGCCATAGATATTATTCCTGACACCTATTGTCCATGTGTTGATTTTACTGCGTTCTAGACTTATTGTGAGTATTTCTACACTACAACAAGCAACTTACTATCTGATTGGTGATCAAGCAATTAAATAGTTCAATAGGAATGCAAAACCAATCAAGAAAAAATCATGAAATACTCAATTAATTGTCTTGAATTAAAATAAACAAACGATAGGGTTCATCATTCATCCAATACAATGAAAAACTAGCATAGCATAATAATATATAAATTACAAGAAGAATAATAGAAAAATATCACCTGGATCATGAAAGAATACAAAAAATGTTGATCTTCACGTCCAAAGTTGAATTCTTCAAAACTTGATGTAATTGAATTTCAATTTCTTGCTATGGCTTAATCTGCTCTTTCGAAATATAGTAATTGGCTCCTTGTTCTTGATGGATTTGATGAAACTATTGTGTATGAAGAGGCAAGAGAGAGACCCTTTTATTGTTGCCCATATCTTGTATTTATATGATGAAATTAGGTCAAAATTCACGTCCAAATTGTCTTCCAAATGAGTTTGAATCAAATAAGAAAAGTTGGCTTCGCGTGCATATAATTTTATCTCTGCACAACTTTTAGTATTTTGATCAAACTTTCTCTTTCGGTGTCCGATTCAGGTGATTCAAAGTGCATTGGAAAGCTAATTAAAAGATCTACAATTCTTTTAGAAGTACAATTTTTTCAATTCAAACGTCCTCCATCAGAAAAATGGGTCTCAAGTTGACCAAAAATATTGAAGATATCCTATATGATTGGAAGTCGATTTATGGTAATATTCTAATCATATCCCTTTCCTTTTTGACTCCAATTTGCATTCAAACAACTCCTATCAATCTTCAAAGTATCTTTTGTGGTGCAAATCAGCCATTAAATATTTACACATTGGTCCTCATACTTTGGATTTGCTTCATTTAGCCATTTTCTGTTCTTTTTTCTAATTCTTCTTTGAAACATGAACTTTTCCTAATAAAAGCAATAAATAACAAATCAAGTACTAATCCATTCAAAAAATAACAAAATATCATCATTTAGGATCTCCAATAAGTGTAGAAACTACACTTATCAAATACTTCTAAAACATCAAACTATTATACAAGTTCAAACTTTAACAATTCATTTAATCCAATGACATTTCTTAAATTATCTTTAAACATCAAAGATAAAGTTACCATATATCTTATTAGTGTAATACTAGAGCGTGTTTGGACCATAATATTACAGTATAGTCTACCTTATTAAATGGGTAAAAAGATTTCAAATATGAAAGGTGATGAGTGATTTACACTCATTATATTATGCCATTAATTTCATGATTTTGTTATCTTGGAGAGTATTTTAGAAGTGCTAACAAGTGATTTTGGTGTTGTTTTGTAGATTGATGGAGGTGGAGAAAACAAGAGCTAAAAGAGGTCAAAGGAAGGAAATAGACAAAAGTTAGCGAAATTGGATGAAATGACCAAAATGTAAGAGATCCAAAGTTCGAGGATTAAAATATAATTAATCAAAAGTCGTGTCAAAACTCGAAATGAAGATCCGAGAGTTCTAGAAGCCAATTGGATGAAGGAAGGTGTCAAAGGGATCAAATTTAGTCAAAATATGATCATAAATCATTTTCCAACCGAAAAGTTTTGCACCGGGTTTTTAGCCTCATATTGAGACTCATTTTTTGACATAACAAACAATCGAATTGGAGAATAATATCTAAAGAAAAGTTGTAGCCTTTGAGTTATCTTTCCAACGCATCTTGAATCGCCTCAATCGGATATTAGGAGAAAGAATTATGATAAAAATACTTAAGACTCTGCAGTGCAATCGAAGTAGTCCTCAATGCCCAGGCGCCATCCCTCAACGCCCAGGCGCCATGATGCTGAAATTTTGACAGAATGTCAGAGCCTAGGCGCTGAAGACGTAGCGCCCAGGCGCTATCATCAGCACTTAGGCGCTGTTTCGAAGCGCCTAGGCGCTGCGATTGAATATCTAGGGCGCGTTTTTTTGGGCCGTTTTTGAAATCCATAAAAACCCTACTTCTACATAAGATGGAGGGGCACCTAGAAATACATATTTCTCATATTTTTGAAGGGTTCTTGACATATTGGAGAGAAGACAACAAGAAGGGAGATTTAAAAGAGAAATTCAAGAAGATTAACACCAAGCAATTGGAGATTAGAAGCATTCATTGGAAGAGGAAGGAATCTTGGTGCAAGAATTCTACTTTTTATTTTACATCTTTATTACAAATTCGGTGATGTATTCTAAGACAATTTCCTACTTTTCATCTTGTATTATGAGTAGCTAAATTCATTTGTTAGGGGGAATACTGTAACCAATTGGGATCTTTTACATTATCTTATTAAGACTTTCAGTTTTTAATTCTTCCATGTGTTGATTTTGCTATGAGTTGAATGCATTAAATTATCTGATCAATAATTTGATGATTTTTGTGAATTCTTTACAAATAGAGATATGAGTTTAGGATTTAGACCATGTGGTAAAATCCAATACATTGGTATAATGAGTAGAGATATCTATACCATTTATTGCGGTCATAATTGAATTCCTAAAACATAGAACTCGATTAACCAAGTTGAATTTGCATAGAGATATGAAATTTAATTAGTTGAATAGACTCAATGAGAACTCGAGAGGGGTAAATTGAATACAATAGGAGAATTCAACCGAGCGCTGCATTAGAATTGAGTTTTAATTTGAGATGTAAATGTGAACAATTGATGAAGTTATTCTACCTTAACATCCATTCATTATTTGATTCTCCAACCAATCGTGTGAACGTTCATTTATTTTCTAGAATTTAGATTAAAACCTAGATTTTACAACCTTTGATTTGTATTCGTCAAATAGTAGTTAAAGAAAGATTGAATTAAGTGCTAAAAAATAATCCTTGTGGGATCAACAAACCGAACTCTTAGATCCACTATTACTTGTTAGGGGTCGTACACTTACGAAACAAAATTTTACAACAAAAGGTATAAAATATAAATAATTATCGTTTCATATTTCTTACATCTTAACTTCATAAAGGAGAATATTATTCATAATTTAGTAATAAATAATCTCTTTTGCTTCGCAGATTAAGAAAGCAAGTCGGAGTGTTAAATTGTAATCTCTTAAAAGTCTCCAACTAAACCAAGCTGCCATGCCTCAACTTATCAAAAAGTCAGCACCTTTAAGGTATGTGTTAAAGCAAAGCGTGAGAATTCACACTACTTTCTACACAACATTTGACACTTTCCATTAATGATTAAGAATATGTTCGTTCATCATTTATTGAAACTCCCTTTTATTTTTAATTTATTTTAATCATACATTTCATTCAATTAACAACTTTTATCAACTTTTCAACTAAACTCAGCTCTAAACTGAAAACATGTAGACAATGGCCTAGACCCTCAAATGTTTGAGGAGCATCTAATCATATCTCATAGAAAGCCTAATGTGGAATACATGCACCCAAAAGCAAATACAAATATGTAAAGCCAAAAATAAGGATGTGGAGCGAGAAACTGGTTCTTTCAGGAAGTGAAAAAAAAAATGTGTGGTTGAAAAAAAAAAAAAAACATTAAAATTTTAATGGAGGCCAAGCAAGGACTAATTGATAAACAATAAAAAGACACTAAAATTTTTTTCATGGTACTTTACATTTCTCTCCAACAGTAAACATGGCTTCTAAATATCATAGTAAACATGTGGGCTTTTCCCAATTTAACAGGAATATTCACCTTTGAGAAATATGACAGATGTTATCAGGGATACTTATAGAAATACCCCTAAAGTTGGGGATTTTAGAACAATCATATGAAAAGTGTTTTGGAAGTGTGTGTGTATATATATATATATTGTATAATCTGACCCTCGATTCGTCCACTTTGCTGCACTTGTTTAGGATTCGAAAAAGGGGTTCTTTTCTCTTGATAAACTAATTCTTGCCTTTACTTCGAAACTAACTTGTAATTGACTGGTTTGACTGCAAGTTGAATTCTAATCCAATACCAGCATCATTTTATATTGATTTTGATCTCTTTAATTTCTTGCTTTCTTTCTTTCCACTTTCCGTTACTCTTTCTAAAATGTTGGGTTTTTTTATACCCAATAATCCGCGCGATGATTTAAAACAGTTGTCGAATTATTTATCGACACCATGGACTTGGCTCAGCTTGGAGACGAACTACACTTTTGGATGGCTCGGGTTTGGGTTGGATGATTATTCAGTTAGTTAGACCATTTAGTGATTAATATAGAGTTGGAAATTGGCCCATTAGTTTAGGTTATATGGCAGTCCACTTAGAGATATCTTGGCCCATATTTGTTGACCTAAATTAACCTATATATATGTATTTATTTCCCAGCCGTTTTGTGCGTGTGTTGTAGCAATGGAGATGAGAGTTGAGAGAAGAAAGGCAACCGAGAGAGAGTGAAGCCATGTGAGGTTGTGAGTGAGATTCAAACATTGTGATTACTTCTTCTTCCTCTCCATACCTTTGTAGATTTCTAACACCACTACCCTTCTCCTTTGTGGGGTCAGAGAGAAAGAGAGCAGTCCAAAGTAAAAGCGAAAGTCTCGAGTCGAGCCGAGGTAAATCGGTGTTCGCTTGATTGTTTTTTAAGCCCAGAATCAAGATTTATCGAGGGATTTTCGCTACATAAAAAGCTCAAAAAAGAGAGTAAAAAGCAACACTTCAAAATGAAAAATGCAAGGACTTTTAATTCTCTCAAGAAAACAAGAAAAGCTTCCATACCCTCAAATAGACTGATTATGGATTTTCACTTTTTCTTCACTCAAGTGGTGAAAAGGAGAAGTAAAAAAGACTAATGATGAGAATACTGAACAGAAGCAGTTTTTTATATCTCCATCTCTTTATTTCTCTCTTTTTTCTCTATTGTTACAACGGATCAAAAGTTTAAACTCAGAAATGTTGGGTTTTTGATACCCAATGAATCCCGTGCTATGATATTAACGTGGATAAATATTATTTCATAGGTATAGGCCGATGAATGAAATAAGTCCAACAATCAAGTCTATGAACTACACCCGACCCAATTGTATTCCCTTTTGGATGGCTTGAATTTTGGTCTGTTTACCTCTTTAATGGTCCAATTTAAAGCCTAACTCTAGAGCATATATATATGGCTATAACCCTAGCCACTTTTTTGTGATGTTTTGTGTGAGAAAAAATGGACTCCCGGCTGCCCCCTTTGTGCGTGAAAAAACAGCTCCTAAAAGTGTCCAAAACTCTTGTTTACGGTATGTAATTGGTGGTTCCTTCATAGTATACCTTTGTGGTGTATTCTCCTAGCCTTTGTGGCCTAAAATCATCATCTTTTCTTGTCCAACGTGGGTAAAATTGAATAGCAACCAAGGTGAATTAGATTGGTTGTGGTTTGGAGCCGATTGGATTGGTTGTTGGTAGAGAAAGGTACGTTGGTCTGAGCCTGAAAATCACCGATTTGAAGATCTTTCAAGAAAGCTTCCGTAACATTTGGAATCAGAGTTTTAAGGTGGTGGTTTTTGCTCTTGAAACATACCAAAAAGTCTAGAAATCGCAGCAGAAATCAGATCGAAAAAACTGTCCAAAAACTGTCAAAATCAGCCTCTATTTTTTGCATTTTATGATCAATCGAGAAGGAGTTTTGGGAAATGGAAACCATTGGCATGACGTTCAGGTGGAGACGAACCCTGTAAAGTGGCGCGTGAAGCCCACGCGAGGAGAGGAGAGAGGCGCTTGAGGGCACGTGAGCTGGAATCTAGCGACGGTCTCTTAGGCAATTTGTTCTTACATTATTTTTGACATTTTTCGTGTTGAAAGTATTCTGTTTCAGGGTCTATAGTAGAATCTGGACAACATTTTTCTTCGGACGTTCGGATTTCGATTGTGATTTCTTGGTTGATGCAGTTTCCAAAGACTTTAGGACGAATAGTCATAAAGTTTTTAATTTGCGTGCGGACTCAAATTGGTCCGCTCTAATAAATTGGCTGAAACTTTTACATTATCGCACTAGCAGATCATCGTGTGGGGTGATAATTAGGATTGGGGATTGTCATTGCTTGGCAACTGTTACTTGTTCTAGAAAATTTAGGAATTATTTGCCCTATTTTGAAGTGTTGAACTTTGATTGCAAGTTGGTAGTTGATTTTGTGCTTTATCTGCCATATAGTCACTGTGTGAGACTTGTTGCATGAAAATTCGAACTTTTGTTTGTATACTTTCGTGTTTGTATTAGTTGTCCCATTAGAACACCTGAACTTGACCCATTCGAATATTCTTTTGATCTAAGATCGTGAATCTTACAAAATCCTGAGAATCTAGAATGGTGTATAATGTGACCTTAGGATTACTTTGTGCGACCTATTTGTAATTTGATTGTTCTATTTTTCTTAAAAATGTCGTCACATTTTGAATTTTGAATTTTGAATGGGAAAGGAGATTTTTCTATTTGGCAACAAAAGATGAAGGGTATTTTGGTCCAACAAAAAGTTTCAAAGTCATAGATGGCAAATTTTCTGCAAATTTAACAGAAGCACAAAAAGAAAAGTATGATGAACTTGTATACACTTCAATTATTTTATACCCGTCTGACACCGTTTTAAGAAAAGTAGGAAAACTTGATTCTACTAAAGAACATTGGAAAAAGTTGGAGGACATATATTTGCTTAAGTTTACTCCTCATAAATTGTACTTGTTTGAACGATTTTTTAAACTTTAAAATGGATTCTTCAAATGGTTTTGATGACAATCTGGATGTCTTTAACAAGTTAGTTGAAGACATCGTTACTTGTAATGAAAAGGTATCTGAAACGTATAAGGCTATTATCCTGCTTAATTCCATGCCTGATTCATATAGGAAAATTAAGAATGCAATTAAGTACGGTAGGACATCTTAACACCCGAGATTGTCATAAACCCACTTAGAAGTAAGGAGATGGAGATTAAGGCTGAAAAAGAGGATAAGAGGAGTGGCGAGTTACATATGATGATGAGTATGATGAAGTTTAAGCAAATGAATTTGGGTAGAACTCAAGACGATAGTGATCCGAGTAGTGACTCGAGTGATGAGGATAATAAGAAGAAGGGCAAGGAACAAGACAAGTCTAGTGGTAGAAGGTGTTATAGTTGTGGTAAGTTTGGGCACTTTATTAGGGACTGTTCCAAGAAGAAGGATAAACAGAAGGATAATGTGAGAGGTGAGATGAATGTGGTTGAGGGGTCGAGTTATAACCCTAGTGAGGTTTATTGAGAATAAACCTAGTTACTGCATATACATCCGTGTGTGATCCTTTATGCATGTGTGTAATTGTCTAAATTTTGTTGTATAATTATTTTCTACATTTCAATATGTCTGATATGTGCATTTACATGAATTTGAGACAATAGGATAACCTTGGTGTAATTGCTTGCATGCATAGTGGGTTAGGGTGTAGTAGTAGTGTGTTGTGTGTCTTTTGGTAAGGTGGAGTCGAGATACCTAGGGATACATTGTGGTTTGTACCGGAGATGTGGAGTGTGACATTTAAATTACGAGTGGAGATATGATTAAATGTCTAGAATCCTTTATCTATAAAGAAACCCTAATCAGGTGGAGTGTAAGAGAGGCACTTTTAACACTTCTGTTAGGTAGAGACCATTATCCATGTAGGTTGGAAGAAGTGAAGTGGAGATAGAGGATTATCCCGAAAACTTAGGATCTATTGTGACTTGCCAGTTAGACATGAGTTGAGCGATCTGTTTAGTGAGCATGTTGGGCGATGAGAGGAGATACGTGTTCTCGATGTGTGACCAACATGGAATGAGATAGGATAAGTGTGGTGAGATCTTTTCGTAGGGTCATTTATGCATGTGTTGCATATGTGGTTGATCGTGGTTTAATTGATTTGGTGTTAATATATGGTTCTACGCAAACGTGTTTCTAAAAAGATCTATGTATGTTATTAATAAGAGTGTAAAATATAATATTTTTCCTTCTTAATTATTACATTGTTGTGATTATTTGATACCAAAATATACTCATTATACTTATACTTTGATTCATGTTGCATTTTGGTAGAAAATGTGAAATTTAGAAAAGAAAATAGCGAAAAATGACCAAAATGGAAAAAAGTGAAAGTTTAGGGACCAAGTTGTAGTTAATCTTAAGATGAATCGGGAGATGGAATGATGATTCGAGAAAGCTAGGAGTCCAGTGGGTGCAATTAGAAGTCAAAAGAAGTTAAATATGACCATAATATTTTCACAAGTCAAATTACAATTGCATAAAGATTTTTCAAATTTTCAGTTTGAGATTGAAGTCAATTTTTGACCCAGTAAACATCAGAATTTGGGAAAATCTACATCTATAAAAATTGTAGCCCTTTGTGTTAGCTTTACAGCACACTTTGAATTGCCTTAATCGAATATCGGGAGAGAAAATTATAGTCAAAATACTAAAAGTAGTTGTACAGAATATTCTAGTTGAAAATTTAATTTTCTTATTCGGTTCAACCTCTTTTGGAAATAATTTGGCACACGATTTTAAACCCTAGACTGGACAAAACACGCCTCTTCTTCACTTCCATAATAATTTTCTCTCATTTTGAGCTAAAGAATTTGATAGAGAACTAAATTCTTAGGTGAAGTTACGAAGGAATTCATTGGATTTGGCGATTTCACATCATTTATTCATGCAAATTGGTACTTTTATTGTCAAAAACTTTTAGATCGAGACTTTCTTTTATGAATTTACTTTGAAATTGATTTAACTTTTACTAGATTTTCATAGATTCAATCATGTTTTTTCTATTGTGGAATTGAATTAATTGTTAAATTTCAATTTCAATCAACTTTATTGGTGGATTATTTACTGCCTTATGCATTGTGTAGATGGTCGATTCTTAATCTTAGTCCAATAAACATGTGTGTCTTAGTCCAATAAACATGTATATGAATGGTTAACAAAAGTCTAGATCCTAGGACTACAATTGAAATTTGATTGATCTTCATTGTTAAATCTTCCGATTAGAGAGTTGGGATGAAAACCTATAATTGAGAAAAAAAAACCATGAATTATTGATGTCGATGATCCAATCCAATTGAAGGAATTCGAATGCTTCACTAATCTCACATATTGATAATTAAATCTCATTCCAATTGACAAATTATTTTTCATGTAATTCACGAAATCCTAGTTCATAAATCCTTTAAATAATTCGTTTATCTCCTTGTGGAATCGACACACCAAAGCTGTGCTACAACTACCGCGTTATTCTTTGAGCGTAATTAATTATCCTATAGTGTATCATCATCGCATGTGTATTTGCTCTTGATTGTTTACTATTAAATATTTGCTTCTACTTGGGTGTTCGTGACCTTAGCTCCGATGAGTATATGGAGCAGGTATGCTATGTGTTTCAGGTTGGAAACAATGTAAGATCGGTAATCCAATTTTATTAGTTACCTTGATTATATAAGTGCTAGCTGTGTGTTTTGATTGCTTGCAGATTTATTGGACATTAAGGTGAAGATTTGTTGGGTTTTTGGTACTCAATAAATCTCGGGCTATGATGTTAACGTGTATTAATATTATTTCATAGGTATAAGCCAATGAATGAAATAAATCCAACAACCAAGTCCATGAGCTACACTCGACCCAATTGTATTCTCTCTTAAATGACTTGAATCTTTGCTCGTTTATCTCTTTAATGGTTCAACTTAAAGTCTAACCCTAGAATATATGTATATGGCTATAACCTTAGCCACTTTCTTGTGATGTTTTGTGTGAGAAAAAAAGGAATCCTCACTGCCCCTTTTGTGTGTGAAAAAACAGTCCTTAGAAGTGTCTAAAACACTTGTTTACTGTGTGTAAATGGTGATTCTTTCATAGTATACCTTTGTGATGTCTTCTCCTAACCTTTGTGGCCACAAATCATTACTTTTTCTTGTCTTATGTGGGTAAAATTGAATAGCCAGGCAGGTAAACTAAATTGGTTGTGGTTTGGAGCCAATTGGATTGGTTGTTGGTAGAGAAATGCACGTTGGATTGAGGCCGGAAATCACTGATTTGAAGATCTTTCAAGAGAGCTTCCGCAACAAGAAATTTAATGAAAACACACACAGCCACCACAATTCAAATGAACCAACGGGTCAGCCCAGAGCGAAAACAAAGAGATTAGGAGCAGTAAAGAAATGCCAAAAACAATGAAGAAAGAATGAACATAAAACAAGAAGTACTACCAACAATTTTGCAACAACTCAGGTAAAAGAATGCCTACACTGGGTCTGGATCCAAAGTTCAGTGCAAGCAGATGCCTCCACTGAACTAGAGGTGGCTCCGACCCTATCAAAATCCACTGAATATATGATTTTTAGCTAAAATAAACAAAGGCTAAATTCAGATTTCTTTGAAGTGATTGATTGGTCTTCGTATATTCAAATCTACTATTTCTTGAGTCTAGAATACATAAACTTAATATGTGCTATAACATGAGCTCAATAGTGATATTGTAATTCTCACGTCTTCAACGAACATAATTTTATTTTCGCCGTTGTCAAAAGCACCTAAATCAAAATCCTTAGCACCTAGTGATCATTCTCATAATAAATAATAATCATAACTCATCATCTTCTCATCTAGAAACATGTTTCCCACTATTTGTAATGTAGTCCCTAAACTTTGTACTTATTGCATTTTGGACTCAATCTCGAGTTTAAGCTTTGAAAACCACTCTTCTCCATATGAATCATCCTTACAATATTTACATGACTTCAAATTATGGTTTTAAAATTTTCTCATACTTTTTATTTTAGTCGTTTAATTTTTTAGAGTTTGCTGAATTATCTAAAATCAACTTTTCACAAGGAATAACTTTTAAATGTTAATATTTGCATTCTGATAATATTTTCTCAACTAATGGAATAGTTTTGCTTAGGTTCCTAAACTTTTTAAAATATTTTAATAGGATCAAAAGCTTCTTAGGTAGCCATATATATTATGTATCATACTCTGCAGAATTTTAGGTTTTATAACCTTCTCTTTTTAAAATAAATTTTGTCCTCAAAATTTGCTCATGTATAACATTTTCACGCTTTCAATGTGTCACTTTGATATTTTTAATCATATCAATTCTTATCGATTTATAATTCAAGATCTTAAAGTGCTCTTTCTGTAATATCATTGTCGAATACTTCTAAAATATCAAACCGTTATACTTTTTCAAACGTTTACAATTTCTTTAATTCAATGACATTACATAAATTATCATTAGATCTAAAAGATATCTTGTAATCTCAAGAAATTGCAAAGGTTGGATGAAAACAATTAAATATTTTTTCAATTTTCCTAGGTCAACCTCGAATACTTCGGCTGATATATATTCGGCTTGACTATACGATAACAATAGATATTTCATATAGACTTTGAATCTTAAATTGATCCCACGATGTCTAATAAAAAAGATAAAATCTTTAACTGCTATTGAGTAATATTATACCTTGCTCATCTCTTAGCTAAATGATTCAATTGGTAATTTATAATTATCTACTAAGTAGATTAGGATTCTATCACTGAGAGTAAAGCATGCACACACTTGGCAAAAATTATATTCTACTTAGGAGACTAATTTTTGTTAGTTTAAAAAAAAAAAAAAAAAAAAAAAAAAAAAAAAAAAAATAATAATAATAATAATAATTATTATTAATGGCCTAACTATCAGGACTTATAGTTTGGTCCATCAAGTATTTAGAATGCTCATATAGGTCCAACTAACTATTAACTAAACAGATTAGCTTGCATAATGACCAAACAATGCAATCCTATCAATTGTCTAATTAATTGTATGCGAAAAAACTTATAAAATTTCGGGGTTCTACATGCATAGATGGAAGAGTGCTAGTTTTATGTAACCCCAAGTATTTGGACATGGACAGTTCAACTGATCATATGGGGTTGATAACGGTTACCAGTGGTTAATTGAGAGACATTTGGCTGTTAAAAACCCTTCCTTAGTCTGTACATCGGCAAAATCAAGAGCAAATTTTGTGGCTACATTGTCAAAACATAAAATGGACACAAAAGAAACTAACTTCTGAAATACGAATTAGGGCCAACTGATTCAAAGCTCTAGATTTGCATTTGGCCTAAACTTGCTGAACTTGTTCAATCTCCTGCAATTCTAAGTCTGGTTCATCATCAATGTTGGTTGTTGTTGTCATAAATATGTTAAGAACAGGAATCGTTGGCAGCAGAGGTTGAACACGCAGCTTAAAACTCCTCCAAGTGCTATAGATACACGCAGTGCATAAGGAGAGCAGCATAATTATGGGGTAGAAATACCAAAACATATCTTGTGGGAAGAATAGTGAGGCCAAGAAACAAACCAATAGGGAAACCGAGTATTTCTTGACTTGAATGCGTATGTATCCCATATCAACTTGAGGTGTTAATGGGATTTCAATGGAGATGAAGGAGAAGAGAAAGAAAAAGCTAGTTAGAAGCCAAAACTTGATCCAAGTGAAGTTCTCAATTACTATACCAAATGGATTCCATCCCCGAGGCATGGCTGTATATGATTTCAATATGTTTATAACGAATAGGGCTGCGTATCTTAGATCAAAGTATGACATTATTCTTCTCCAAGAATTGAGGGATTGGGTGAGAGAAAGGAGAAATGATCATGAATTGAATATGAGGATGATGCCGAGGCATTTTATACTGGATATCAGAACATTGAGACAGCAAGACCGTGGAAATTTCCTAGAAGCATACAAATGAAACCGGTGCCCACTATAACTTGCATGAAAGTATGACATATACCAAATAGTTAGTCTTTACTTGGATGAGAAAAAGGAGATATGATGTTATCCAATTAGTTCGGAGTGGGGGAAAGACACTGAAAACTATGGCCAAAAACTCGATTTAGACGAGTGGAAATCTAACATGGAAGCTCCTTGTGAGCGACTTTTTGTGAACTTTAATTAATGTACCATGTCGAAGTCACTCGGTGAGGCGAGGCTGTGAACTCGGCTTTTATATAAAGTCAAATCTTGACAAACATGAGTAACAGAAGCAGCACTTAATATTAAGGAGAGGATTATTGACATTAATATGTGTCATTTTCACCTTTTTCAAAGAGTTGCCAAAGAGAAGAAAAATTTGTCGGGAGGTGCTGCTACTCGTGACTTTTTGTACCATGTTGGAGTCACTCGGTGAGGCGAAGCTGTGAACGTAAGACTCTTTGACCGAAAAAGGCTCACAAAGTTTGTTTGTAGAAAAGGAACATCAGAGTCGTCCTTTGAACTTTGAGGCCCAAGGCAAATAATTATGATGAGTCCCTTAAGTATGATATTTTTACCTATGATCCTTGAGAAAACATGTATTATTAAATACGAGGCCCCTAAGCACAACTTTTTTCTCATACATTAATCTCTGTAATTCCTATACGAGACAGTTCAACATGAAATACCAGAGCTTGAGTAAAATGTATATCCTTGAGAAAAATGCTTAGAATACATAATAACAACTGGCATATTTCTCAAAGATGAAGATTCCTATTAAAACAAGAAAAGCCCACGTGTTTACTATGATATTTAGGAGCCATGCTTAGTGTTAGACAAATATGTAAAATACTGTGGAAAAAATTTTAATGTCTTTTGTTGTTTAATTAGTACTATAAATCAAGAAAAAATGTTTAGAGCTAAGAGCTTATTTGAGAGTGATTAAAAATTCATTAAAATGAATTTCTTTGTTAGCGTCTTCTAAATATGTTGTGGATTTGTAGTGGTTGTTTAGTCTTTCATATTGTCAATATTTTCAAACCTGATCGGATTGGTGAGTCAGATAAGAAAAACCACAAACCAGTACAAAAATCGGCTCAATCGATACAAAAAAATCGAATATTTGAAAATTGGATAAAAACCGACCAACTAACCGGTCTAACCAAAAATCGGTCAGCCCGTAATAGGTTCTGCAGGTTTTAACCTTTGTATTTTCCTATCAAAATTCTAAAATCAAAATTTTTTAAGGCCCAAATAGTGTTAACTATTTCACAATATTCTAAGAAGCGTAAAGCGTGACTAGACGTAGAGCCGAAGTTTCAAGCTTTACGAGCTTAAACGAGCCTGGGCGAGGCTTTGGCATAACAAAGCGTTGTCTTATTTATAATATTGTTTTAAATTTTTAATCATTTTAAAAATTATTTAATAATTAAAATAATACATATTAAACATTTAAAATTATAAAATACAATATTTACTTAATAACTCCTACAATTAATCAATTATACAATTTTTATGTTTTCGAAATGCAAAAATTAGAATTTTTTTCCGAGTTTTTATTTTTAATTAGATTAGTCATACTTAATAGATTTACAGGAACTTTATATATGCTTTTGAAATTTGTAATAAAATGAGTCTCAATATCATAATTACATAATGTAGATAACAACATAGCTTAAATTTTTATTTAACTATTTAGATAAAGTCATTTTTATCTTTTGTATAGATAAAATGATGTGATCCAAGGAGGACCACAAATTTCCAAGGGTTCAGAACAAGTCGAGAAGAGGTTTATGGCAAGGTCGAGACCAAATAGAGCCAACAAAGTCATGCAATTACTTGTTCGAAAAGGTGGGGGAAAGACATTGAAAACTATAGCCAAAAACTCAATTCAGACGAGTGGAAATCTAACATGGAAGCTCCTTTTGAGCGACTTTTTTTGAACTTTAATTAATGTACCATGTCAAAGTCACTCGGTGAGGCCAAGCTGTGAACTCGGCTTTTCTAGAGTCAAATCTTGACAAACAGAATAACCGCAAAATGATACAAAAATCGGTTTAATTGATACCGAAAAATCAAATATTTAAAAATCAGATAAAAACCAGCAACTAACCGATCTAACCAAAAACCGGCCAACCCGTAATAGGTTCTACCAGTTTTTACTTTTGTATTTTCCTATCAAAATTCTAAAATCAAAAATTTTTAAGGCCCAAATAGTGTTAACTATTTCACAATGTTTTTAAAAGTGTAAAGCATAACTAAACGTGAAGTCGAAGTTTCAAGCTTTTACGAGCCTAGAAGAGGTTTAGGCATAAAAAAATGTTTTCTTAGTTATAATATTATCTTAAATTTTTAATCATTTTAAAAATTATTTAATAATTAAAATATTACAAATTAAGCTCAAGTTTGGTATGGATTTAAATTAGATTTTAATCTAAATTAAAGTAAAGCAATCAATATTAATCACATATTTCATGGATCCCACAACTTTTCAACCATTCATTTCAAGAATTTCTATCAAAATCTACTAAAATTCTAATTTTAATCTCCACCAAACAGGGGCTAAACATCTAAAATTTTAAAATACAATATTTACTTAATAACTCCTCCCATTAGTTAATTATACAATTTTCTAGTTTTCAAAATGCAAAAATTAATACTTTTCATGGTTTCAATTTTCAATTCGACAAGTCCAACTTAATAGATTTATAGGAATTTCATATATGCTTTTGGAGTTTGTAATAAAATGAGTCTCAAGATCATAATTACATAATATAGATAATGCCATAACTTAATATTTTATTTAACTATTTAAATAAAGTCATTTTATCTTTTGTACAAATAAAATCTTTTAAAAACTTGAAATTAAAGTCAAATGAAAAGTTCTTTTTTTTAATAATAATAAGTTAAAGTCAAATAAAAGACTTTAAAAAAAAAACTAATAAAGTGTGTCTACGGAAGACGAAAGAGATGAAGGAAAAAATTTAGCCGTTTAGAAATTGGGAATAAAAAAAGCATTTAGGCATGAAGCAATGCGCTTTACCCGATCTGCCTAGGCGAGTATTTTAGAACACTACTATTTCAATAGTGACAATCCCTTTTTATAACGTATTTCTATAGTAACTTTTTGCTAAGAAACCAATGTGAAATTGACATCACCGACGATATTTTCACTGGTAGTTGTTGATGGTGGTGCGTCGATGATCATCGATGGTATCGTTATCAAAACTTCAGTCCACATTATGGACGAATTTTTCGTGGGTGATTGTATGCTGTAGGGTTTTTTGATACCCAATAATCTGGGCGATAATTTAAAACAGTTGTCGGATTATTTATTAACATTATGGACTTGGCTCGGCTCAGAGATGAACTACATTTTTGGATGGTTCGGGTTTGGGTTGGATGATTATTTCGTTAGTTGGACCATTTAGTGATTAATATGGAGTTGAATATTGACCCATTAGTTTAGGTTAATTGGTAGCCCACTTAGTGAACCCTAGGCCCAATTAGAGTGACCTAAACTAACCTATATATATGTATTTATCTCCCAGCCGTTTGTGGTGTGTGTGTGTTGTAGTAATGGAGAGGAGAGTTGAGAGAAGAGAGGCACCCGAGAGAGAGGGAAGCCATGTGAGGTTGTGAGTGAGATTCAACCATTGTAATATCTTCTTCTTTCTCTCCATACCTTTGTGGATTGCTAACACCACCACGCTTTTCCTTTGTGGGGTTAGAGAGAAAGAGAATAGTCCAAAGTGAAGGCGAAAGTCTCGGGTCGAGCTGAGGTAAACCGGTGTTCGTTTGATTATTTTCTGAGTTTAGAATCAAGATTTATCGAGGGATTTTCGCTACAAATGGTATTAGAGCTGCTGGTCTTCTCCTCCGGCCAAAACCCCACCAAAACGGCGATGGGACTCGCGATTTCACAAAGGGGCCGAATTTGAAATTGTAAATTCGAGCCAAACGCGACCTCTGTTGGACGAATGGAGGCCGGACCCATAACCAGCAGGTAGAGGCGCCTCCGGTGGTGAGGCGATCGGCGGCGGCGCATGGAGGACTGTCTGTACAGTTTTTTCGTGCCATTTCACTCATTTTGATTTTCTGAACGTACTAATGTGTTTGGTTTAGTGTTTCAGGTTGTACAGAAAAAATTGGACGATTTTGCCGTTGCCTTCAATTTGCATTTGTTGCTGATCAGAATTGCTATATTTGCTGAATCTTTAGGGCGAATAGTGGTGGTCCTAAAGCAGCAAATTCGCACCTCTCTCAATTATACGGACTCAGACACGTCAGCCTTGGTAAATTGGCTTAACCCGTTAATTTTCAGCATTAGCGCGTCACCGTGTGGGGTGACAATAAGTTGGGGGTTGTCATTACTTGACAACCATTGCTTGTGCTAGAATTAGGGTTACGCGCTCTTGATTGTTTTGATTGAGTATTTGCTTTTGCGTTAAAATTAGTTTTTACTGTGAGACTAGTTATCTACTTGATTTTGTAATAATCACATTTGGTTTCTTTAAAGGTGATGAAGGTGAAGTAATTTTACAGCTACCATTCGATGGCATATTGCATTAAATTCCCTTATTATGGTATCTGGTAAATAACATTTTATTTACTAGATAGATATCTATGATTTGTATTGAAGTCCAGGATTGGATATATATATATAAAGCAAAAAAAAAATTGTGGATGTTGGGAATTAGAAATCCTAATTCTAATCCATCATGAGCAATCAATTGAAGAAATAAAAATAAGCACTCCCAAGAACACGCAAGATTTATAGAAATTCTTCTCAATGTGAAACTATGCTCTCTCTGTCAGAGCATTAATTCATTATAATGAAAAAAAAAAAAACAAAAAAAGTTTACAAAAGAAATTCACTCCTATCTTTTCTAGTCTCTTTTCTCTCTTTTTTATCATAATCATAAAATCTAATCACGGCTCCCTATTTATAAGATAAATAAGGGCAAAATCGTATTTTACAAGAACTCCAAATCCTTAATAGAATTTTACAAGAATACAAATTTCTAAACAGTCCTTAAATTAAATTTCAGTTTCGGGTGTCTCTACACCCATCCCCCGCACACCCCCTTGGGCCTTCTGTTTTCTTCCAGCCCCCACAACAACCTCACCGCAGAGATCAATCCACAACCAGCTTTGCTAAGTTACAATAATTACAATCGACAATAATTAAACTCCACTACTTAACAATGGATGATCACTCGAATTCGGCGAGTATGTGCAAATGGTACATGCAAATACACTTCTACGACGAATTTTGGTGGTGATGTGCAAGCAGACGTATGTTTTTAGATGAAGTAAAAGAAAGAGATCGAGTACTCAAATTTTCGTCTTGCATTGTCTAATTCATTAAAATATGCATTTATAGACCAACAAAGCTGAGCGAAATCCATGTCAGATTTGATTAAGTCAATAGGTATTGAAATTCATTAATTTTATTTTCAAAATGAGTCCTTTTTTTGGCCATGTTGATTCAAAGTAACATGTGTTGGGTACTTCTACCATGTGTTCATAGATGGACAGGTGAAGGGGCGAACAAGGAAGTGGAATGAGGGGAACCACCATGACAGAGGAGAATTTGATTTCATAATTTGAAAAAATTGGTCGAAATATAATAAAAGGTAGGCAGGAGTAAAAATGCTTAATTGAGAAACTCAGCCTCAACCGCTTTATATACTAGAAAAAGATGTTACAGTTTAAATAACAAGCTTTACAAACTACGATAACGAGTAAAAAGTCTATGCACCATTTGGTACAACAAAAGCAAAACACATTGATCTATCAATATCCAATCATAAGAAGAACAATGGAGCCGGTAAATGGGGTGTTGCAGACTCACTCCATTCAATGGTTGTCCAGAACTGCATTCAAAAATACACTCTTAATTCAACTAGTATACAACAGAGTTTGATTCATCAACTTCAGCTTGCATCTGGCAATGGATCTTTTTGCCACAACATTGCCAAGAAAACCCTAGAGCCGACATTGGAGTTGTGCATAAGAGACGCACTTGGAGATGTCACACACCATTTGTACCAAACCTGTGATCATTAAATCAAATGCAATAATATCAGGCGCGACATAGAGTTTTAAGTAATTCCCAGCCTATATTCTCTGTTTCTTGCCCAGTGTTTTTATGCATATCCTAAAACTAAAAGGACATTTCAAAATTAGATGGATCAAACCCACCAACCTAAAACAAATTCTAATTCATTTCTTGCCCATAAAGAATAATAATAATCATTTTCAACAGCAAGTATACATATTGCCAGTATATCCATTACTTAAGGCTGCATAACATAAAAATTTATTTAGATAATTAGCATATAATTTAAATTAAACACTGCAAACACATTGTGACAGATATTATTTATTTTAGGATTCGAAAGTGGATATGATTATCTGACAAGTTAATAGCACCAACTCTACTTTATTACATGTCTCTTAGTGCAGCGCATGACCGAGAATTCTACAAGTGCAAGATTCAATTTAATTTGAGCTTTTATCTCCTTTTTCAACACTAAACAGTCAAGAATCGATGGACCTCCAAATGAGTATTTGATGTCACTCCAAATTGAAAATAAATTTTAATCATGTTAAGAATTAAGAATCACAAAGTAATAAATTAATAAATCGAATTCATACCTATGGAAGCCAACATTGATATGAATAATAACAGCCAGATCTTCCCCTCCTTACTTCTCACATAAGTGTTGGCCATCAATGGGACAAGCCAATAAAATCATATGGAGAGGAAAGGGGACCTAGCCTTTATATAGAAAATAATTGAGCCATCCCATTACGATTAGAATTCTAATTAGGGTTTATTTTCGGCCCACATACTTTAAATTACTACATCAAATTAATTACAATCCGTAAGGTGTAAAATGCCCAATTGATCACTTAATAAATTTGGCCCAAACACAAATATTATTATAAGCCATACATCTAACCCGTAAAATTTGCAATCGAATGTGAGCCCACATATGAAATTATTAATTATTCCAACATTCTCTCACTTGAGCAAACATTTGATTGCCATAACAAAGTTTTATCACCCGGGTTATACTACATAGGTGGCCACAAAAGTATAGTTCCAATGATGACACCTTACGTAATATGATCCGATCCAATAAGAATATTAACACCGAACATGGAAGTCATTACATCAATTAAGCGATGTAAAACCATCTCATAGCTACAAATGTCAACATCCTTATTAACATGGATCCCCATCCTCCAACCAATGTGGTAGTATGTGGTATGAACTTAACATCAAATGTGATAAAAAAACTGTGCTAACTCATATAGGTCCTCATAATGCTTCAGATCAAAATGAAGCAGCATGTCTCTAAAAGAGACTCATCTTATGTCTTTATCTGTCATATTTCGAGATCATAATAATATCATAATAAAAAGACATAAGTGAAATGCATGCTCAAAATAGTTTATGGATAGGGGAAAAATATTTTATTATCAGAATGGGCTGTACCCGAAAACATATGGGTTATCTATGTATCTCATAAAGAAACCAAGCACAAAACGTAGTTCTCTTACATAAATAACTCCCATTAGCCAAAAATATCAAATGTTTCCGCAATGCCCATATTAGTTATATGTGTCTTAAAGACTTTTGGAGCGAGTCCCTTAGTCAAGGGATCTGCAATCATTGCCTCTATATTGATATGCTATATTTTCGTTTGCCCTTCCTTGATTCTGTCTCTTACCATCAAATATTTTATTTCAATGTACTTTGACCACCAGAACTTTTATTATTCTTTGAAAAGAACACTGCTGCACTGTTATTACAATATATGGTGATTGGTCTTGAAATGGAATCAACAACTTTAAAATAGAGATGAAATTTCTTAACCAAACGGCTTGGACTATAGCCTCATAACATGCCACAAATTCAGCTTGTATAGTAGAAGATGCCACTAGAGTCTGTTTAGCACTTTTTCAAGAGATAACACCACTAGCTAATGTAAGATTATAATTTAAAGTTGATTTCAAATCATCTTGGCATCCAGCAAAATCAGAATATAAATATCCTTCCACCTCAAGATAATTTGAACATTGAAATGCAAGTATTTAACTTTCAATTTCTTTAAATATCTCATAACTTTCTTAGCTGCTTTCTAATGTTCTTGTCCTGGATTTGACTGAAACCTGCTAAGGACACTGACTGCATAGGCTATATCCAGTCTAGTGCAAACTTGAGCATATATTAAGCTCCCCAAAACACTAGCATATGGAATCATAGATTCCCTTTCTAGCTCGTTCCTTAGATATTGAATTTTGTTAAATTTATCTCCTTTTACGATAGGTACATCACCAGGTACACAGTTCGATATATTAAACCTTTCTAGAACACATCGTATATAAGCCATCTATGAAGGTCCAAGCAAGCCACAATTTCTATCACGATGTATATCAATGTCAAGCACACAAAAAGCTTCTCCAAGATTTCTTATCTCAAACTTAGTAGACAATATTTTCTTTGTCTCATGGAATAACCCTAAGTTACTACTAGCAAGTAAAATATCATCAATATATAGGATAAGAAAACTAAAATTTCTCCCACACTGGTTTTGAGATAAAATGCATTGATCAATTGTATTTTCAACAAAACCAAGAGAAGTCACAACCTCGTCAAATTTCAAATAACACCATCGTGATGCTTGCTTGAGGCCATATAAGGATTTTTTTTAACTTACATACTAAGTTTTCATTTCCTTTCATAACAAAATCTTCAGGTTGTCTCGTGTAAACCTTTTCAGAAAGATCTCCATTCCCTATGTGGTCTTCTAACTTGTGGCTTAGAAACTGATCCAATTGTTGTTGGAGGAATTTGGAAGTTCTCATTACTTTCTTGGTTCTTCATGAACAATATCAACTAATTCAGAACAAACCTTTTTTTTTTTTTTTTGGTATAACATAACTTGATTTGGTTCAATAAAAGTTCTCTCAATGTGGAACTCCCACTATCACCAAAATCATTTTCCAAAATTTTATCAGTAACGGATTCAACAATTCTAGTGGCACGATGTAGACAGTAGAACTTATGTGCTTTTGATTTGTCTGGGTACCCAATAAAGCAACCAGGAGTGAATTTCGAGTCTAATTTTCTTTTCAAATGGATTATAAATCCTAACATCCGTTGGACATCCCCAAACCTTAAAATGAGCCAAACTTGGCTTCCGTCTTATCAATAATTCAAAATGTGTATTTGCAATAACTTTACTTAGAATTCTGTTTATAACATACATGACATTTTTTCAAAGCTTACGCCATAGATACTCTGACAAATTTTGTTCTACTTATCATACTCCTGACCATATTTTTCAAAGTTCGATTACAACTTTCAGAAGTGTCATTCTGCTTAGGTGTCTCTTGCATGGTATATTGAGACACTATTCTACACTCTTGTAAAAACTTGTGAAAATCACCCATGTTTTGACCAGACTCGTCGTATTTGCCATAATACTCACCACTACGATCAAATCTTACAATTTTGATACCTTTTTTCCATATTATTTCTCTCCTTCCATTTTGAAAATTGTGAATTTCTCGAATGCATGGAATTTATCATTAATCAGGTAAACACATTCATATCATGAGAAATCATCAATAAGGATTATGAAATATTATTCCCACATATGGTAAAAGGCAAAAGTCTATTAACATCAGTATGTATCAAGTCCAAAACACTATTACTCATAGTTGAAACTTTCCTTGTAGACTTAGTTAATTTTCCTCTTCTACAATCCATACAAGTGTCAAACTTAAAGAAGTTTAAAGGGTGAAGTATCTCAACTTTTACTAATCTTTCCATTCTATCCGTCAAAATGTGACCAAATCGCTTATGCCACAACATAGAGGATAATTAACGGATTAAAGCCATTTTTTTTATACATTGGTAACACACAAGACTTCACCAAAAAGGAGCTGAAGACAATTTATAAACCATCACATAAAAATCCTTTCCTAATTAAATGAGAACCATAAAATAACTCAACGTTTCCATTACCAAAGTTGAAGGTACAACCATAAGCATCAAGTTTCGATTTAGAAATTAAATCCCGTCTCATTTGTGGTACAAAAACTATATTTTCCAGAACAATGGTAAAATCGGACTTCAAAGACAACTTCACTAGCCTATGATTCAACCTTCTCTTGAACTCCATTTTCAACGCTCAAGCTCACTTCATTCTCACTTGGCCCCCGTTTGCCTGTGAACCCCTGCAGAGAATTCGCAATATGAATACTAGCTTTCGAGTCTAACCACCAAGAATTCAAAGGCACATCTACTAAATAAGACTTGAAATAAACTAAGACTAAAGGACTTTTAAGAGCCTTTAGCTTGGATGATATATTTATCGTCTTCATAAGTTGCTCTCTAACACTACTTGTACCATCGTATCTCATATTCATCAATTTATCCATTAGATCCCCAGTTTCAGCTTTATTAGACTCAATAAATTTCTCTCATATGGCATCCCATAAAATCCATGGCATTTTCATTATCTAGAATAGCACCCATAATGGAATCGGATATAGAGCGCTTAATTATTTTCAAACAGAGTTTGTTGTCCTTTTTCCACTTTTCATACTTAGCTACATATTCAACAGTGCTCTTATCAGTGGGTTTCTCAATCTTTTTATCCTATGTAAAATCCAAGCTTAAAAGACCAAGTGCTATTTCTACATCTCGTTTCTATCTCACATAATTATTCCCGATTAAGGTTTCGATAGCAGACAATTGACTCGAAAGAGACGAGGCATTATAAATTTTGGAAGTATAAAATATCACACTTAATATCATCCAAACGTAATGCATACAATCAAATAGATGATGTAATATCTAACTAATTAATATGGGCTATTAATCAGATAATCCGTAATTTAAATCGAAACATATAAATTTCATTACGGTAAGAGCCTAGATGCATCATTGTAAAGTCACCTTTGGGCCGATAATACAACATGCTATAAGGTACTCTTAAAATACATTATGTAGCTAGTTAACAAAATTACATTGCCTTTCGAAATTCCAACACCTTTGGGTAGAAGGAATTTTTAAACCAAAATAAGCTCGTTAACTGCCTTATGCCATTTTCCAAAAATATCACATATAACAACACCTTTGGGCAAGATGTTATATGCAATAAATCATAATTGTTGTGCAAAAATATATTTTTTTTATTGTAGAGAAAACTGAATAAATAATAATGAGTGTGCCACTTTGGCAGCTACCACCCATTTTTATTTCAAAATATTTTTCTTTGTGGGAAAAATAAGGATCGTCTCAAATTTCATAAAAATTCAATCACACAACAATAATTACGCAACGAATCATAATCATTAATTGATGAAAGACAAAAGTTCATATGTGATTGAGAGACGAAATTGACAACAAAATTTCAAAAAATGAAATTTAAATGAATAAAAATGGCAATATTTAAATACATATACAATTTAATGAAAAATATAAAAGTCGTCAATCAAATTATTATTATTATTAGTTAATATATTTTAATCAGGTCAATTATCAAATAAAGTTTTGATTGGGTCAAAAATTAAAATTTTAGGGTCAACTTTAAAAATTCAAATTAAAGGCCCCTTTCAAAATCAAATTCAAAACCATATTGAAATTTGCCACATGACCCCTGGTTCAAAATTATAAACAGGTCCATCAATTTCAAAAATTACACGACATGTCCTTTATTTAAATTGCAAATAGTCCCTTAAATGATAATTGAAACTGGGGGCTCAAAACTCGATTATTTGCAATCGGAGCCCCGTCTCCCCTTGGCCCATTTTTGCATAAGGCCATAAAAATAATTTATTATTATTATTATTATTATTATTATTATTATTATTATTATTTATTTATTTATTTATTTTATTTTTTTTGAAAAAACCATAATTTTTGAGCCAGCACAACAATAGCCATAAAAAGAAAAACATAATTGAAGAATAGATGCGTTACATTATATGTTTAAGTTTGGCAGAAGGATCCATTTTTCTTAATCTGAAGACACAATTAACAAAGTATGCCAAGAACTCAATCATGGACCATAAAACCTTCTCCTTAATTACCCAATACCATTATAAAGAAAAATACGCCAGCAATATGTAGTCAAATAGACCTCATCTGAATGCATATTTTAAATCAAGGAATATTTCAAAAATAGTTCATGTGGCACAAGCAAGGGCGGAGCCAGCACTGGCGAGGGGGCGCGGCCATGCGTGCTTGCTCCGCCGAAATGTTCAGGAGCTGTCGGGCACCAAATGTTGGCAATGGCAAACTGGTAGTTGCAGAAACGGAAGAGGGAAGAAGACGACCAAAATTCTATTTTATATTTTTTTGGGCTGATGACAATTGACACACATGGGCCTCTTTTTCTTTAAAAAATTGGCCCAAATCAATAAATCATGGTAAAAAACAAATGGCCCAAACCCCAATCCAATTCCAAGTAATAAAAGGCAAACCGAGGCAAATGTGAAACCGTAAACAAACCCTTCGAAGCTCTAGTTGAAATTTAAAACTACAAACCCTTTTAGTTGAAAGCAATGACCTGCTTGCTGCCGATGGTTGACGGGCGAGGACAAGGCGAGGAGTCGCCGCCTATAGTGGACTGATGACTGGTGTGGTGAGTGGCTTTCTTAGTTTCTCTTACTCCCCTTCTCTCTTTTTTTGTTGTTTTTGTTCTATATGCTGACTTGTTGAATGTTGAGTATTGTTTGATATTTCTTTAATTTGTGTTATTGCTTATTAATCAGTGGACGATGAATCACATTCATTCATATAAAAGGCAATTTTTTATTATTATTTATGAGTTATGATTTATTTTTTATGAGTTATTACTGAAAATGGTGATTTTACTAATTTATGATATATTCATATTTTATGAGTTATGATTTATGATTATTGATTTGGGAATTTATGTTTAGGAAATTATAATAAGTGAAAAAAAAATGAACTGAGAAGATGCTGGGCACAATTCAACCTGTGTGGACTTAGTACTCTGTTTTTTTAATCAATTCTAATGGAAAAATAAATTGGGGCATTTTGCGTATTATTGAACGATTTTTTCAACCAGATCGAAAGTCTATGGAGAAAGATGTTTTTAGAAAAATTGATCATGAGGCAGTATTGAAATGTTTTCAAAATATGAGACCATGAAATGCAATTATCTAAGTTTACAGTTACAGAGTAATATTGTAGTGTATTTTTTTAGTATTTTGGATTGTATTGAATTATATTTTCACATGTATATAATTTTTACATTTTAATGTATTTACATATATTGAATAATTTTAATATTTTTTGATAAAATTTTAATAAACGATCGGGCTATTACGATCGTTGATTATCGATAGTCAATGGTCAACGATCAACTATCGATGGCCAAGCTCCTCCATCCTAGCTGAACTCAAATCTTGGATTCGCCCCTGGGCACAAGTACAGACGAAAGATGATACAAGAAGAGATTGCCCAATTTGCAGCTATGGTCACATGACCACGATGGTGTACAGATCTTGGGCAAAACAATTCTAAGCGTCAACTCAAAGCCAAAAGAAGCATATGATAATATACTTAGAATTAATCACCATATAATATACTTAAGCATTAATCACCATATAAAATACGCGAATAAATAAGTCAAAAACTGCACTGAATAAACCCCAATACAGCAGCAAAAACATTGAAAAAGCAAGATTACAATTTTCACTACTATAAACACGTACAACACAGCTGCAATATGTAGAATAAATTTAAAAAAAAATCATGTGAAAATTACACGGTACAATCACTGAGATGAACTGATTTTGTAAGATTATACTTAAGCTGTTTTTCTACAAATCGCACCTTTTGAGGAAGCCCTCGTTCAATTTGGTTGGCGAAAAACACATAAATAGAAAAAATAGTGGTGTGTGTGTGTGTGTGTGTGTATATATATATATATATATATAGAATTTGGGGAATGTTTGGGAAAGAGTGTTAGATGGTCTCGGGTAATTCAATTTTGTATTGTTTTTACGAAGGATTCTGATATTAGCATTAGACTCTGATACTAATTGTTGAAAATAAATTTTAATCATGCTAAGAATCAAGAATTACAAAGTAATAAATTAATAAATCGAATTCATATCTGTGGAAGCCAACGTTGATATGAATAATAGCAGCCAGATATTCCCCTCCTTACTCCTCACATAAGTGTTGGCCATCAATGGGGCAAGCCAATAAAATTATATGGAGAGGAGAGGGGACTTAGCCTTTATATAGGAAATAATTGAGCTGTCCCATTACGACTAGAATTCTAATTAGGGTTTATTTTCGGTCCACATATTTTAAATTACCACATCAAATTAATTACAACCCGTAAGGTGTAAAATGTCCAATTGATCACTTAATAAATTTGGCATAAACACAAATATCATTATGAGCCATACATATAACCCGTAAAATTTGCAATCGAATGTGAAATCCACATATGAAATTATTAATTATTCCAACAAAATTGGTGTACTCAATGGGAAAAAATATTGGAAACCTGCAGAAATCGAAGCCAACCAAAAGAGAGCAATCATCTCATGGATAATATATTCACTCCAATGTACAATTACTTTCATGGTGCATTATATGTTTTCATAAAACTTTTTCGATTGAATTTTCACTTTTTCTTTATTGTGCGGTTGGGGGAGAGTAGGAGGGTGTCTTATATTTTAGTGGCTTTAAATAGTATCTTTACTAATGAATATGGGATCAACGCATACCAAAACCAACTATAACTACAAATACAATAATAGGCAGAAATATTTGTCCATTATTTTGCATGATTAGTATTCATATATAGCTGTTGGTTAATGAATTTTAATCATCACAATAGGAAATCAATTTTCCTTTGAAGATTAAAATCATGTAAATAAGGATTTGATTGATCTTGAGATAATTGGATTATAAAATTCTTACATATATAAAAAGGGGAGATGATAACCTTTTTGAAGGAGTTATTAATGGCCTAGCCAATTGCTTCCTCCCTTAGATCTTCTCCCTTGTTCTCCACTAGGTGTTATTTCTT